>NW_010338131.1:51264-65167 GCF_000700745.2 Antrostomus carolinensis
TGGGCACGGTGGGATTTTGCTTGGAAAAATGCTTTGCTTGGAAATGGAATCATTTACAAGAAGTTGTGATGGTACAAAATTACACTGAGCCTCAAATTTCCTTATAGATGTAAAATAAATCTGTTAGCTGCAGAGTACATGAACTCGTCCAAATAGTTTAAATCAGAGGGTCTGCCTTGAAGTCTGCTTTTGCAGCAGCACTTTGTGAAATCTGAGTGTCTTAGATATGCACACAATCCTCCTACACACACAGAGCTTTCGGCTTTGGACTTGAAGATGTCTACAGCAGAAGCATTGCTAAGGTAGAAACAGAACGCTACTGGACTATGCTCTTTGCTGTAAAAGTTAAGGAGGCACATACAGATCATAAACATTCCAAATGACACACAGTCTGTATGTAATGAAACTTGAAGCTTTCAAGAAAATGTTTGTCTTTGTATGGAATAAAACGAAGATTTCTTTTAGTGGGAGGAGTTCAACATGAACAATCTCAGCCATATCTTTAGTACTCTGACCAAAAGAATAGGGGAGGCATGACGATAAAGCTTGAAAAATGCTCTTCATCCCTTCTTTGAAGAGATGGCAAGGTCAAAGACAACCTAATTTGTCTGTGTTAAATCAAATTTTGCTATGGAAAGAGGTTGCAGAATTTACTGTAATACAAGATAATTAAAAAAATTCATTTCCCTAACAAGTCAGCATTGATGCATTGTGGCAGAAACTGCCTTCTAAAACTGCCTTCTACCCCCCACTGATGTATCTGGACCACTTTACTTCAAGTTGACTGGATACGGAGTTGTTTTAAAAGAAATGCTGCTGTCTCATTCTCTCAAAACAATGAGTTCACTAAACCTCTGAAAAATCAGGCTGCTTATGTAAGTACCTAAATAAGGCTATATCATGCTAGTTTGAAAATAATTTTGTAACTTTTACATGCCTCCTTTCCCCATGAAGCAGATACAGTGGCATATAAGATGGCAGGGCACTGTGTTTAAAGGCTTTTTAAAATCTGAAATCTTTCTTGGAGAAGGCAATTTGATCTGGTAAGACAGACCTGGTGTCCCCAAATCCGGGGCTTTGTTCTTGGCTGGGGTTATTGTAGCTGTGGCTGGGGTTATTGTAGCCATGACTGAGCTGTGTTGTGTTAGCCCTGCTGTGCAGGTAGGAGGGAGGTTCTGCTAACTTCCTGAAGTCCTTTACAGCCAATATACCAAGAAAAGCTGTTCTTTCTGTTAAATCTACACAACTGAGCATTTTAAAGTCAGAACACTACACAGAAAGGCAAAAATCCAAGACTATTAATATACTCTAAGAGTCACATAAAGGCAAAAAAATTTTATCCTCCAAGTTTGATTTAATCCTTAATGCACTTCTCATTGTTTAAATTTGAGATACTTTGGGACACTGTTACCTCAAATTCCTTTTTTAGTTCTTACTCTAGGGTTTCTTGCAGGGGAAACTGACTGGTGTTTTATTTACATAGCTTAATACGCTGCTGTGAAAAGCGGATTTCTCTGTAGAAATACTGGTCACGGTTTGTTTTTGTTTAAAGAATCACTTGTCTCTATCAGACTTTTGGAAATGAGCAAGGGCAGTGCCCAGGAGCTCTGCACTGGAGTTGTTTTGGTATTTTTCTGAAATTCTGTCAAGTCTGAAACTTTTCCCTTTTCTCCTGTATATTGATAAGAAAATCTGTGATGATATAACTACTATTAGTAGTAACCACACTACTGCAGTCACCCTACAACTTCCCACGCTGGGGAATCAGTCATTGTAACGCTGGTCACAGGTGGGTCAGGAATAACCGTCTCCGAGCTTCCTGTACAAGTCTAATTCAGCTCCTTTACTAGTATGGACTGTCCTGCAATTTTTGCTCCACTTGCTATTTTGCTTTCTTTTAAAGAACAAAGTTTGCAACCTAAATGATATTCTTCTAATAAAGCTTTTATGCATGTTCCATGTAATCAGATGGAAATACGGGAAGGTAAAACAGGCTCCTGGCTGTTCCCATGTGCTGCTTCTGCTGCTGGAGAGGGACTGAAGCCCAGGGCAGGAGCTTTTCATACACCAGGCTGAAGGTGGTGTCTCTCATCTCTGTAATGACCTCATCTTGAGCAGTTAAGGAACTGAGCTGTTCCCTTTCAATTGGCTGCGTCCTACCTGGCCACCTCTTTCAGTGGCTGTTTGCGGAGCCTGGGACTTTGCACCTGGTATGACCGATCTGAATTTTTAAATAGTTTCTGTTAACGCTATTTTCCCCCCTCCCCCGCAACTTCTTATGGGTTTTAAAATTGGACTTTGTCCCTGTTACAGGCTGAATGTGCTTAATTAATTCTGGTGTAAAGTTAGAAACTCTTGTTTCAGAAGTGGCTCTATCCCAGAAAAGTGCTTTGGCAGTGGGCAGCTGTCGCAGCATCGGCTATTGGCCTGACTCTGTGGGAGCCAGATACTATGCTGGATTGTGGAAAAAGAATTTTTCAGTGGAGCACGTAGCAAGGGATGAGGGGACTTTTTTAAAAGGGACACCAGCTCTGAATTTGTATGCAACCTACCAGGAACTTCATGCAGGGAGGAAGCAGAGAGCAGTGGGAGGAGATGCTCTTCAGTGGAAGGAGGGTATGCTGTTCCTGTGAAGCTCTGTAATTCTTAGTTATTTATGAGGGTGACACGTACATGGTTAAAGAATGTAATGTATCTTGCTACATTGAACTTGAAAGGATTAAACTGAAGGACCAGGATGGTCATAACTAGGTGGGGCTCTGAGAGAGCAGCTACAAACCATCCCTTGGTGGAGTCAGGCCACCTGTATCACTGTGCTTTGTTTCTCTAACACCTTGTCTCAAGGGTTTGTAGAGGAATCCTGAGCTTGTGGGCTGTGCTAGACCCAGAAATGGTGACTGAACTCAAACCATACCTGAGCTGGGAAGTGCCTGGGGGGTCAGCTTCAGGCTGAGAAATGGTACAGTAACCATGAAGAAACAGCTCTTAGCTGCAAAGAATCTTTCACAGTTTTGACCTTTTGGCTTTTGTTTAAAACTTGTGGTGTTTGTTTACCGGGCAATTATGCTGTAGTTTCCTGAGAGTACTGTGTGAGTGGACTTTCGGTTGGAATAATTTATTTTCTTCTTTTAGGGCAGTAATTATTTACTAACTATCAGCAGTTGTCTGGAATGTCTAGTTAATTATCAGCTCACGTCTGTGAAAGTGCACGTAGTGAAAATACTTAAATAAAAATGTGAAAGTTGTTATTTTTCCTCTCCTTTCAGGTACTGGGTCCATGTGTCACATCTGAATTGTGTTGTACTAATTCTCTAAGTACCAACTCAGACCATCTCCTTGATGCACACTCACAGCATCATGGCCAGTACTCAGGAGCACCTGAGCTTGTCTTCCTCTCCAAACTCAATCGGCAAAGCTTTCTGTGAAGATAAAGACTTCAGTAGGTTACATGATGAACATGCATCTACTGGAAACCACCCGTCCCCCGAACTCGTAGAGGATGTACGTGAGAAGGGCTTGCTGCAGGCAGACCTTATTGAAAACATGAGCAGCCCAGTCACTGCAGCAGTGCTGACCAGCATCAGCGAGGACTCTAGGGACCAATTTGAGAACAGTGTGCTGCAGCTGCGAGAGCAGGATGAGTCTGAAACAGCCATTCCTCAGGGCAACAGGAACACTATGGATGGAGAAAGCAACAGTGGAGTGGATGATGTTAAAGTCCAGTTCAACAGATCAGGCAGTGGGAGTGGTGGGTTTCTTGAGGGACTTTTTGGCTGTCTGAGGCCCGTGTGGAACATCATAGGCAAAGCATACTCCACAGACTACAAACTGCAACAGCAAGGTAAGTAGGGAAGCAAACCTTTATTGCTTCCAGGGGAACATGTGAAGATGAGGAAAGCAATCCAGGGCTTTTTCCTAGCTTTCCATGTGACCATTTTTGTCTTGTGCAGCCCTATTATGGGTTTGCAAAGAGAAATCCTGCAGTGTACAGCAAACAGCTGTCATTTGTAGCAAAGGCAGCTCGTGATGGAGTCAAAAACAATTGCCTGTTCTGACCCATGCCTTGGACCGTTGTGATAAAGTCTGAATCTGAACTGAGTATTTGTGTAAGTGAGGAGCAGAAAGAATTGTGTTGAACACGGGGATTATACCAACTACTTCATTTCTGCAGGTTTTTTTCATGCCACATGAAAAACGTAGGCTTAGGCATTTCTACTTCTGTATGTGTATGTAAAAGTTGTCTCCAGCTGACCACCAAGTAGCAGAAGTATTGCTTCTCTATGGGCATATTACATGAATTTTTATGTCTTTTTGTTCAGGAGTAATTTTACTCTTTAAAATATGATTCAGTACTTATCTTTCCAGCAATATGTCCTTTAATGTTTATACCTTTTCCATTTAGATGTATAAATGCATAAGTGTAAATGTATAAGAGAGTGTGTATAAGTGTGTAAATATGTATATACGTGTGTGTGTGTATATATATGTGTGTATATATGTGTGTGTGTGTATATATGTGTGTGTGTGTGTATCTATCTATATATGTAAAAAGTATGTTGTTTAGGAATAAGTAATGTCCCAGTCAATGACATACATATATCTTTAGGGATTACTGAAAAGCTAAAGAGCAGAGTATGCTCTGCCTTTGGTGTTTGATTTCTCCCCTAGCACAGAGGGAGGGAAGTGGCAGATGGGAAAAGAACAAGCTGTCATTAGAATTAAGGAGCTGAAATGGTTGAGGCTTATTGAAAATGGGAACAGCCTGGCCATCATAGGATACTGTGGGGTGGAAGTCTCCTGTATTCCTGTGATCATGACTCAGTATTAATCAAATGGGTTTCTGGCATAGATAAATTGTAAGATATGTTGTCAGAAAACCCATCTGAGTGGTTCATATCTAAACCCAAGAATTGGGTTAGGGGTTCCTAATATGAGGGAACAGAGCTCTTAAATAACACGCTGGGTGAATCTATCTTAAAATATTAACTTACTCCTTCTTCCTAGAGTCAATTGCTTGCAGTTCATCACTCTGAGCAGGGAAATGCATCTCTGCACTACAGAATAGCAAGTGCCTCCTAAGTAGCAGCCTCTTGTCTATCAGACCTGTGTGCTCAGCAAGAGTTTACTTGTAGTTTTTTAAATACTTTGGCAAAATTGGTTCTAAGTTTTGTCTGCATGTTGTAAATTCAGTTTGTCACACATGGTTGAGTCTATAAATTAAAAAAGTGACTGAAAATGCCTTGGGGAATTAATACTATTGGGGTGATTCCACAATATGTGGAGTCGGATGTGGCGAGTTTTGGAAGAGACTGCATCTGGCTGGGGAGCCTCAGTGGTGAAGGAAAATGAGCTTTGGAGCAGTCAGGTAACATTCAACAGAGGCACGGTGTTAGTATATCTGTGTTAACACTTCTTTGGTTTGTACACTCAAGTTTTTTCAAGTGAAGCTGAAATTTTCCAAGGAAAGGACACAGATGCAGAGTTATGTTGGCTGCTTCCTGCAGTTCCGTGACTATCCCATACAAGTGCTATCTCACCAGGATGGACTTCCCTCATCACTGAGAGCTGCTGAGCCATCTCGTGCTTGCATGTGACTGTAAGCTCAGATGGGAGGCTTCAGGAAAGCTACCTGTGAAGTGAAGAGGTCATATTTTGCATGTAATTGGGACAGCAGATGCATTGGAGACCACAGTTTAGTACGTGCTTTGATGGCCCACAGGGGACACTTTCTTTTGTGTGAAAGTTGCTAATAAAAAAGATTGAAGCGCTACCTAATGAAAATGAGCAGCTGGGAGCATTGCTGTGTTTGGGGGGTGCGTGTAGAGCTCCTCGTCCTACACACTGCGATGTCTTGCTGTTCTCAGTGTCATGAGCACGTTCAGAGCTATAGATTCATGGAAGCTTTGCAGTTGCTGTTGGCATTAGGCCCTTCCTAAAAGGGATTTTTTTGCAATTTTGAAATGGCTACAGATGTGGTAAGGCTGAAGATTAACTGAGATCTTCTGTATGTGGCCTGTGTGGTTTAGCTGCATCTTCAGTGTCTTCACGTTCATAAATTAGAGTGAAAAGAAGGTTATTATTTTTTTTATTCTTTTTTTTTCCCTTCTGAAGCTGATCTGATGGCAGTAGTACAGTTCTATTATAGAAGGATAAACCTTTTTAAACTACTCTGTGCTAGAACTTGATGATTTTTGTCAGAATATTCATGTTCTGTTTTCCAGATGATCTCATTCTTGCTTCTTGCCACCAGAAAAATCTTCTTTGTGTGCGTTTCATCAGCTACATACAAACCAGCAGTTTAGTAACTAATGTATGTGATTGCTTCTATTTTTGATGTCTTTTAGCAAGAGCGCAGAGGATGCAAGGTTTGTGTTACTGTAAGGGAGCTTACTTACAGCTTTGGGCTGGTGCTGCACATCTGGGCAAATGATCTTTCCCCTTTTCATGACCCAACTGCTTTAAACCAGAGGAGTGTTCAGTCACTGATCCAGGAGCAATCCTTTGTGTTGAGCAGAATCAACAATTGGGGTAGGGGTCTGGTTTGGACCTGCGCCCATGAAGGACTCCATGCTGCCTGCAGGTGCTGCCTTGTACTTTTTACTACTCACCGGCATCCTTGCTCGCCCACTTTGGGCCTTCTTCAGGCAACTGCGCCCCTTCTCTGAACAGAAGTTGCCCAAACACTAGGACACAGTGGTGGTGGTAGTATGGTGTTGGTTGCAAGTAGTAAAATATAAATAGGTTTCATAACCTTTGCAAATGTCTGATACTTGAGTCTATATTGCCTGTGAAGGCTTGGCTCGTGACTTGGTGAATGGGGGCAAGATAAGAACAAGTTTTATATGATTCCAAGTTATCTTCTTGTTGAAATTACTCCTAGAGTTTCCTTTTCACTATCTGAGATGGTCATCAAGAGGAATACATTTCTGTGCTTCCCTTAAGGGCCCACACTGCGCAGAACTTTGGTCAGCTGGAAATTGCTGCAGGGTGGTCTGCTGGTGGACTGAGCAGTGCCAGTTGCTGTTGTTAAATGCTCTACCTGCTTGGTGAACAGTCGTTCCTGCAGGGAGTGTTGGCTTCTGTGTTGTGCAGTGGCTGCCAGTTGACTATCTGAGTTTTAAGTATTTTGGATTTGACCCATAAAATCACTCCTGACTGTTTTACCAGTTGTTTGCCCTGATTTGTAAAGGCTGGTGGTGAGTGCTTTCAGGGAGATATACTTAGTTCTTTAATTTGCATCTACTGGTTATTTCATTTGGATCATTGGGGCTCTGGCACTTTATAGTAAGACTTGTTTGTGTTTTCTACAGAGTTATTAGATTTCCGAGCCATTTTCTTTGGATTAAGAGTCTGTCTTAAGGAGTTGCTTTCACAACTTACGTGTTTATTGTCATCATGTGCATTTTTGTGTAAACCTGGAGAGCAAGGTGCTTTACAAAGTGGGCTTGTGTTTGTGGGTTATTTTATAAACCAGAGGTGCTTCTTGTCATAATGCCAATGCTGGCAAGCAGCCAGCGCTGGCAAATGGCAAAAATTTTCTTCAAATAGATTGACTCAATGGCTCAGGCTGCTCCTGTTTCTTCCCCATGGGAAACAGATTCCCATCATTCTACTCAAATGGTTCCTAATCACCTTAGAAACGCAAGCTCTTGCGTAATGCCTACTGCTATTACTTTATTTAGGGGAAGTATCCAACAGGTTTCTTTAGCCCCAGAAGAGTCTGGAATAAAACCTGTTCCATCCTGGTAGGAGATATCCTCATATCTCTTCTGCTGGAGGAGGGGTCAGTGCTAGGAGAGCTGTAGCAAGCTCTGAAGTTTGGACAATCTCAAAGGATGTTTAGTTGACCAGTGTTAACGGACTGATTGAGCATGGCTGGCTGTACAGTCGAGTCTTGATTGGTGTTCCCAGACGTGTCCCCCTGCCACCTGGCTGATCATCTGAGGTGTTAACTCTTCTGGACAAGCACTTTGCCTTAACTATGGTTAGTCATCATAGCCATGCACCCCAGCTCTTGTAGCTGGTTTCTTCAAGTCCTTTTCTGTTTCAAGCTGTTGGTTGAGATGGCAGGGATCTCGGCGTCACCTCTCACATGCTGTGTTTCTCGTTGTATGTGCCGAGTGGATGTGCTGTAGCTGGGACAGTCGTCATTCACTGTTCTTTGCATCAGAGTATTGTGGGCTGTTCGGGATGGGTCTGTAGAGGCAGTGGGGAGAGCTTTGTAACCTGCTGTGATGTGTGTGGTCTCAACTTCCAGCTGTATTCAGCTGGTGGCATGTTGAGTCCTCTCTTTTCCAGCCTTGCCCGTTGCCCCTCTGCAAAACTGTTAAGACTAACTTGTGATACTGACCCGTGTCAGCCTGTTGTCCTTGAGGGTGATCCCAGGGAGCTGGAGGGAGCACATACACAGGGTAATTTAGATGTATTTTTCAATTGGTGGGTTTGGATTGTAGTAGAAAATGCAGGTTTGTACCACTAATGCTAACAAACCCTGGGTTTCAACTGAATGTGGTCCAGTGATTCTCACCACCAGCATCAGTTTCTTTGGGAAGCTTTTCAGTGCTTCGTACTTTAGGGGAGCCAAATGAATTGCTGATGTTGGCTGTCTCAAAATGTAGTAACGTGTTCCCGTACAGTGAAATGAGGTTTTGGGATTTTTGTCTTCCCGTTGCATTATATGTTATATATGGTTTGCCTTTGTTCTTCTTGACATTCGCAAAGATGTAGGATGTACCATGGATTGTTGCTATACTGAAACCTCTTCCATGAGTAGATGCCCTTCTCAATCATTTCCTTGCTGATCAGGGTACAAATGGGTTATGGAAAAGGATGTATCTTACCAAAAAACCACGGGATGAATTGCAGGAGGAAGCACATGAACTTTTGCTTTCTTTGTTTACAATCTCTCTCTGCCTTTTGAAATTGCAGAGGTTAATAGGTAATATTAAAAGAAAACTAGGGCCTCTAGGTGATAGCAATATTGTTACCCATTACTGCTCTGCTCACAAATTTTGGGTGCTTCAGGTAAATAAATGACAATGTTGCATGCAGTGTACAGGAAAGGCAGTCCTCTCACATGTAAAGAAACAGCTATTTTGGTACAATGGAATAATTTCAGTGTTGCCCACATAAAAATACCATTCATCAACAAACACAAAAATCAATTATATTTGCCACCTTCTTTCAGAAGCAATGCATTTGTGAATTCAATAGAAACACAGATCTTCTCAATTTATTTATTAATTTCCTTATTTTCTTTTATTTTCCTGATTTAAAGAACTGTCTTTTAATGTCTAAATACCTAAAGATTTAAATACCAATTATAAGTATTGTGACCAAAAAATGCTCAAGTTGTTTAGTGAAGTAGAATGCTTATTATTTTAAAATACTTGAATGCCCTGTGTTCAAGATAGTGGTCACAGCATGTTTCATGCATCAATTTCTGTTAGGTTCTTACACGGACAGGCATTTCTTACTTCAATACCAAAGGACATGTTTGCTGGTAGGCAATATCAGCTTCACAGTGTCATGGCATTCTTGAAAATTGAGAATTGTCTGCTGCAAATCCACGGTTACTGGGGTTGCTTGGTTATAATGCATTTCAGTTGAGAGCTGCATGCGCTGTCTTAATATTTTTGTACAACATAAGGTTGCAAGTGGATATAGCAGCATGAAAAATAGACTTGTGTCTGTGAAGAAACACGTGCTGAGGATTGAACTTTGCCCTGCCAAGTCAAAGGAAAATTTTGCTGTAGCTGTAGCTTAACAGTGTTTAGGTTTTTTCCTAGTTCAGTGAGCAAAATGAACACTGGGATCCGGCTCGGGATGGGAGCTGGCTTTCCTTGGCCATGCCTGGAATGGAGTCATTGGGCAGGAGGCATCCAGCAAGTGTCTGGCTGTTGCAGGAATGATTTGAGGGAAAGATCTGAATTGAGATCAGTCCAGAGACAGTCTGGGTAAATAAGGTTCCTTTCAGCGGTGACAATATCTAAAACAAACACTTTTGCAGCCCTGGGAACACACCACTGGCTCAGAGACTGGATGAGAGAAGACACATCCCTATAATGATCCAAAATAGAGATCTGTACAGGCGTGACTTTCTCTTATTTCAGAAATCAGTGGGTTACTTGTTGGTTTTGCTGCTAAATAATTTATTCTCTAAACTTACACATTTATTGAGTTACAGTAAATAAACGATTGCCTGCCTTTTATCTTGCTGTTTGTGGGATGTTAAAGTAATTTCAAGGTGACTCACAGACAAACAAGGCTTTTTGGTCCGATGGATACAACTGGCTTGAAACAGTTTATACAGTGCTCCTGGACCAGTCCGCAGTATCCCTACAAGATGCATGTGGGTACTTAAGAGGAGGAGCTGCTTAAGATTTTTTTTTTTTGCCTGGTTGACACTGATATACCCAATGTTGGTGTGGGAAAGGCCTGTTTCTGTGACTGGTGGTGCTGGTGGTTAATGTGTTTTGTGTTGGGTAACTTGCTGGTTGCCAGTCTGTGTTTTACAACCTGCCACTTCTGACCTTCCCTTTTATTTCCTATTTTTGCCCTGTTTTGGGGGAGAAAAAGTCTTTTTTTTTTTTTTTTTCATCAATTGTCAATGTGAAATGTTTTCTTCTCATCTATGCTTTTTCAATGGAGTCGTCATGTAGTTTATAAGAGATACCATCATCATTCAGTTTTGGAGTACAGGACTTGCTCCCTAAATTTCCAATCCAGTGTCCCTGGTATGTTAAGTTGCTGCCTGCCAGGTCGAAGTGGCTCACCTGAGCGGGTAGCAGTGGTGGTGAGCTCTGCTGAAAAAGCAGCTGGGACGATGGGAAGGAACAGACTGGAGACAACTGTGCTGGGGGAGAAGAGCTGGATGAAAGGGATGTTGGAACTGAGCATGTGCGGTGTGTGCCTCAGCTGTGCCCGTATTGGGAGGAGAAGCCATCTACCACCTCCAGGAAAGTCCACCTCAAGATACAACAAGGGAGGTGGCAAGTGCTGTCCTGGTGTGATCTTGCAGCGGAACATTTTAGTGGTCTTGGCCTTTTACGTTGTTTCCTTTGCTTGGCTGTGCCTAGATACCTGGGAGGTCCCGTTTGAGGAGATCTCGGAGCTGCAGTGGCTGGGCAGCGGCGCGCAGGGAGCTGTCTTCCTGGGGAAATTCCGAGCGGAGGAGGTGGCCATCAAGAAAGTGAGAGATCAGAACGAAACAGATATCAAGCACTTGCGGAAACTCAAACATCCTAACATCATTGCATTCAAGTAGGTTGTGAAACTTGTTAGAATTATACCTTTACCCAGGGAAGAGCCATTTGTGTATGTACCCTGGCCAAGTTTTTCAAATCCAGGGACTAAGCTGTCTCTAGGACAAAACGGGTGGTCATCCTTCCTCACTAATTGTTACACATTCTTGTGCAAACAAAGCTGTGGATGCCATTCCCACCCAATGCAGGCTCACAAAATGCCTTCTGTGAACCCTACAAACCTTCAGGTGTGGAAGCTGAAGGAAACCCAGCCCTGTCATCAGTGAGGTTCCTCCTGTGCAGAGCATGCAGGAAACATTCCCCTTCCTGTTCAGTAAGGCAATATTAGCAGAGGCTTGCCCGGGAAGAGTGAACAGTTTACTCTCCCACCCCTGGATTGTCACCTTTAAGAGTTGCTCTTGGACTTTTACTCTCCTGATCTTCACTAGCTGTGTGTTTTCTTTGCAGGGGAGTTTGCACTCAAGCCCCATGCTACTGCATTATCATGGAGTACTGTGCACATGGACAGCTCTACGAAGTCCTGCGAGCAGGCCGGAAAGTCACCCCTCGGCTGCTTGTGGATTGGTCCACAGGGATTGCAAGTGGGATGAATTATCTGCACCTTCACAAAATCATCCATCGAGACCTCAAGTCACCAAAGTGAGTTCTATAGCTACTGAAACATCCCCCAGATGTGGTTGGTTTTTTGTGTGTGTTTTGTTTTGGTTTGTTTTTTTTTCTTCTTGTGGAATAGTTTAGAGTTAGGTTGAAACCCCAGTTATTTTTTTCCATGTCGACTCAAAACTAATGAGAGTGATACTAAATGAAACTTATTGGCACTCCCCTCTGTGCTGCATTTCAACAAGACTGGAAATTTTACCAGTATCTTAACATGATAAATAACAGTCAGGAAGTATTTCTAACAATTTGATGGTGTCTAGTCCTTTTTGAAAGTGGGATATTCTGTTGCCTTCTGCTTTTTTATTTTTCCTTCTTAATTGTTCTGTTGTAACTTCCCTGGTTTTCTGGAATATGTCTTTCTCATTTCTCTGTTGCTTTCTGACTAAAACTATCTGACTGCTTATATTGTTATTCCCTAGATGTTTATCACTCCTTTAGCCTGTGAGATGACTGTGACAGTGCATTAGGATAATACTTTTAGATGGTTTACAGTACAGTTTAAGATACAGCTTTACTAAAATTTTGAAACAGCCCCAGATAGAGTGAATCTTCAGTGACTTGTTAATTTGCAATTTTATCAAGATTGATTTTTTGACTTGTAGCATTTAGAAGTGCATTTGAGGCACAAAACACAACCGCCTCAAAGGAAGTGAGTGCTTTCATCAGTGAAAATGCATAATCTTTTTTTCTTGTGCTGCAGTTTTTAGCAGCATGGCCTTATCAGTTGTTGGTGTTAATTAAGAAGGGATTTATTCCCAGTGGCTGTAGAAAAATGGCAAAATGCTGATGTGTGGGTTTTTTGTTTGTTTGTTTGTTTTTTTTGTTCTCCAGTGTTTTAGTTACACACACAGATGCAGTAAAAATTTCAGATTTTGGTACATCTAAAGAACTCAGTGATAAAAGTACCAAAATGTCTTTTGCTGGAACTGTGGCTTGGATGGCCCCAGAGGTGATACGCAATGAGCCTGTCTCTGAAAAGGTGGATATCTGGTGAGTAGTATTAACGTTTAAGTATCTTCACCTTCTGTTTAGTCACTTTGTTTCTCAATACTTTATATATTCAGCACTCTTTTCTCATTCTAGGCTTGAGGATAGTTTGCTCTGTGGTGAACTGTTCCTTTCTCCATCTGCCTAGTGCCTTGAACTCTGTTATTGAACCATGGGCTGTAATGGACAGGGAAATGACGTACATGTTTAACAGTTGCGTGTTGAGATCTGAAGGTATCTGGTGAGACTCGGTGCAGACTATCTGTGTCTTGCAGTAAGCAAATGCCACAGTTCTTCCCGGTGTCGTTATTCAGGCCAGAGCTTTCTTCCACTCCTGATGCTCAGGGATCCCTCAGCAATTTCTGCAGCCAGTGTTTTTTTTTCACTTGCTTTCTACCCTCTTCAGGGCCATCCTTGAGCTGTAGGGAGGCCTCTACTCTGCTGGCTTGAAGAGTCTGACCACCTTGTGCTTTCTGCATATAGGACTTGGCTGTTACACATACAGCCACAGGATTACGTGAATCTAACAGTTCAGTGAATCTAACCTGGGATCCAAGAGGGAGGAAACCAGGGTACATTGTAAGAGTTTTGAACAGCCATTTCCATCCCATGGGAAATGTACTCTGTGTCCAAAGGAACACAAGGAAACGTTCAGATCTCTATGCTATTAAAAATGCTCGAGAGAGGGCTCTCAGCCTTAGAGCTCCTTTGGGATGCCTCTCCGCAGGTTTCAGGGTCTTCAAGGGAACTGCATCTCTGTTTCTGCCTTGTTATTTCCGCATGTTAAATGTCAGGAACCAGGACAAATGCCCTTCTTGCTTTACAGCCAGGATGAATTTTCCTGCTTGTGGTTTTTCAGCTTCAAATGCTGTCACCTCCCTTACACAGTGTAAAGCTGCAGGTTAAAGCTGTGGGTGACTCAGAGCGTGAGTGGAGTCAGGCAGCAGCCTGCTGCTGGTGTTTTACCTCAGAGCTGGGTCAGGACTTAAGTT
>NW_010338131.1:65198-86329 GCF_000700745.2 Antrostomus carolinensis
CAGCTCTTCTGTGCCTGCAGTGTCTTCTGTGTTCATTTTGGCTGGATGTAGCAGGTCACAGCATAGCCAGCTCTTTTGGGAGAAACTCTTGGATTGTTTTGGAAAGAAAATACACTCACCATGTGTCTTCTGAGCTCTTCCCTTTGAATCACAGGTTCATGAGGCAGAGTGGTGCTGGATTTCTACCCTTGGCTTTCTGTCTCTTAGAGTGTCTTAGGTTCAGGAATATTGTGTGGAGCATCACATCCAATAAAAAACAGCTGCTAGCTCTGCTGAGGACTGTGATCATTCCTTTACTCCTTTCCTCAGTGACTTAAGAGATGTTGCTCTTTGGTGCAAACCTAGAGGTGCCTTTGGTGCAAGTTCTATTTCAGTCTGCCGCAGTGGTGATTGCTCAAACTCCTCCTTAACATCCATTCCTCCCCCAAGAGGAGTAAAAGTGGTGTTCGTGAATGCTGACAACAAATGAGAACAGCTCCTAAGCTGCTTATATGTCTGCTCTCTCATCTTTAACAGCATGCAAAAAAAAAAAATCTATAATCTTATCAGGAGTCTTGAAAATCCTTTGTCAGTTCTTAATCATCACAAAGCTGAAACCAGATGGAGTTTGCTGGTAGTTTGTCCAACCACCTGGATCCCTGCTTTCCTGCAGCCCACAGAAAAAGATTTCGAGGGAAAAATGTTCAAATTCTGCTTATTTTGTTTGTTTTTTCCCCACATGATTTGAAGCCAATGGGCTTTGAAAGTGCAATGTTTTTCACATGAAGATGTGTTTCCTGACTGATGGTTGTTCAGACCCAGGCAGTTTGTCCCTTGTTGTTCTTCTGTACTTAGTAAAAGCCACTTGATATTAGTACAAGCCAGAAACACGCTTCTCACTTTTCACCTGGTTTGACCTGCCAGCAAGCTTGGCAGGGTCCGTGTCCCACAGGTGGATGGGGCGTGCAGGTAAGGGGATACATCTGGGTTTGTACCTCACCTCCTATCGCAGCCTGGTTGTTAATGTGCAGCCAGAGTGGCGTTGGTTCTCAGCAGCATTTTGTTTACCTCTGTATTGTCTGGTTTGATATTTCTTTGGTGTTTTATTCAGTAAAGATTGTAAATTAACCAAATAACTGTTTGCTGTTATAAAGGAAGGATTTGGTCCTAACTGATCATTTCACTAAGGAAGAGAAGCAAAGTGAGTTTTCTTAACTGTATCTTTCAGTTCTTGTAACAGGAGGTTTTTTCCCAGGCAGACTTCTCTTAATTAATTTTTTCTTTATTTAGCTTTCCTTTCTTCAGCACAAAAGAAATATCAGATGAGACTGCATGTGCTTTTGTTACTGACGCTTAAGCACATTGCGTTTGTTTCTTCATTTCTATGTTGCAGTAGTTGTAGCACTGAGTCTCAAGCCTATGAAACTCTTACCTAGGAGTGCACGTAACAGCAGAGGGAGCTTTTGGCTAGGGAAAAAGGTAAATTTAAAAAAACCACAAAACCTTTGTTGTGTTATCTCTGCAAGACACTTATGAGTTCCGTCTGTCCAGTAGTAGAGGGTCTGTTCTTACCAATAAGAACAGTCAAAAGTCTGTCTTAGAGAATCTAACTTTCCTTTTCACTTAACAGGAGTAAGATTTAATCTGTACAGAAAACCTGCTTTCAGGATTTTTAAAATCTCACAAAGTAGGAAAGGATGGGTGAAAACAAGTGGTGGATTGGTGTTCAGCCCAGTGCTGGGGCAGAGGAGGATGAGTCACCTGGTGTGTGAAAGTTACTCTTCATTAAAAACTAGTATGCAAACACTGTTGTATCTGCTTGCGCTTTCAGATCAGACATACCTATTTCCCTGTTTTGCTGAACAAACAGTGGGGGTTTTTTTTAAGCTCCAGATGCTTCTGTTAAATTGAATTCACACAGAACCTTTTATCCTGGTTTATTTCTTCATCAGGTCATTTGGGGTAGTTTTGTGGGAGCTGCTTACAGGAGAGATTCCCTACAAGGATGTGGACTCTTCGGCCATCATTTGGGGAGTGGGCAGTAACAGCCTGCACCTTCCTGTCCCTTCCACGTGCCCAGATGGCTTCAAAATCCTCATGAAGCAGACCTGGTAAGAGCCTGAACCCTGCACAGACCTAGGGCTGGCTCCCAGCTCTTGCCAGATGTTCAGTAAAACCAATGAAACCAGAGTCTGGGTGGGAGTGTTGAGCCCAGAGCACAGGGCTCTTAAGTACTGTCCTACTTGTCAAGAGAACAATAAATGTCAACGTTTTGGATTCTGCTTCCTTGTGACAGGAAGCCCGGGCCTCAGAAGGATGCTTGGAGCTTAGAGGAAGTAGGAAGAGACCTGTCTGGTTTGCTGGGTGGATAGGGCAGGGGAGGGAGCAGGCAGACACTGTTGAGTCCTGTTAGAGAGGGGGAAGGAGTTGAACAGGAGAGAAGTGGGGGAGTAGAGCTTGATTGGAGCCACAGCAGGGTGACAGTTACCCATGAGCTGCCTATCCAGTGTGAATCAGGAAAGGGCAACATGAAGGTCATCTTCAGTAGCCTTCACAGAGGTGGTTGGTTTGTTCTAGCAAAGTAGGTGATAAAAGGTAGCTCTCGGGGGGGGGGAAGAAATGGAGCTGGAGAGGAAAGTTGGAGTGAAACTTCTTGAGGCTGGCTCCACAGTGAAAGCAAATGTTTTTTCACTCTGAAACTCCCTTGTAAGTGACTGGCTTTTGAACTGGACAAAAAGAAATTTGAGCTTTTTGTATGAAACCAGGATTTTACAGCATAGATATGGAAAATGTTTTCAGTTTCCTCCACATGCCAGATTAGAGGTGAAATTCTTTGTCCTGGGTTATGCATTAATGCTTTGCCTATGTAATTGCATCTTGACCCAGAGTATAAGTTGTCTTGCAGCATTTTCCCACTCCATGAGTTTTGCCAGCCATCCTTCCGATGGCACAAAGGGAAAACCAGGCCAGAGCATCTCTGGATCTTTTCAAGTGGCTGTTTGCCCCCTGACCCTGAGCTGCTGCAGGTTGTGCTGTTGCAGAATCTGTGCTGAGATGTGCTCTGCCTGGCTGTGCTTCCACGCGTGGCTGCAGAAGGCAGTTTGTGCAGCTCTGAACACCGAGTGCGTACACTTGTACCCCCACCTAGTGGAAGTAGGTGGCTTGTAGGGGAGAGGTGGCTGAAGAAGCTATTTCCTGTCCTGAGCACTGAATCCACGTAGCAAGTCTGGTGGGTTCAGTCCTGAAGCTTGAGTGCTGGTCTCTCTTCTCAAAGATACAAATGTTTTTTTACTTGAATATGATTTTACAGATATGTTCAGTGCATTACAATACTGTGTAGGCTCAGGCATGTACTATGTGGCAATATAGATACATTTGGTGTTAAACACTGTTTTGTTGTTTGTTGCAAGTAAATGACCATTTCTACTAGATTGAATATTCCCATTACAAAATTTATGAATTAACAGCATAATGAACTGAGATCTCTTGCTTCTTGACAAGTTAGGAGCAGTTTCAGTTTGTCTCCTATCTTTTGCTTTGTAATCACATTTTCCTATTTTAAATGTTTTTCATCTCTTTTTTTTCTTCAGAATAGATAACATAAACCAAAAACTGAATACAAAACAACTCGAGCACAATAAACTCATATTCAGCAAAAGAGAAAACCAGAAAAGTTCCTTTCTCTAATCTGTCAGCTATACAATTCAAAGAATATGTTCTAGTGAGAAACCCTTTCAGAAGAGTAGGAGAAGCCAGCAACATTAACCTCATCTCATGCTTGGGTATTTGTCTCTTTTGCTCCAGGCAGAGCAAGCCCCGGAATCGTCCCTCCTTCCGACAGACACTGATGCACCTCGATATTGCATCTGCTGACGTGCTGGCTACTCCTCAGGAAACCTATTTCAAATCACAGGTAACTGGAGAATGGCTGTAGGCCACAAGTACTAGGGTTAGCTCCAAGGACCAGATTTTGGAGGTTCATAAAGTACAGCAAAAGTCCAGATCTGTAATTTTGATTCCTGGGGAGAAGCAAACTGATGGGTATGTGAAAACCTTTTACCCAAGCTTTCACAAACTGAGACATCTGCTGCCTTCAGTCAGAAACTCAGCATTGTCTCATTCACTTCTCTCTGAGACTGCTGACTTCAGGTGTTCTGCTCCCAGCTGTTCTCCCAGTACTGTTGTACAGGAGATCATGAGATTGTTGAGAGCAGAACCATTGAATTTATAGTGAAGATGAGCAGGGCAGCCAGTGGGACAAAGCTGTTATAGGCCAGTGAAGGGACTCTGGGGCTTTCAGGGGAGATCTAAAAGTATGTTCTTAGACATTCCTCTGAGTCCTAATCAGTGAGCTATTGTCTGCTCCCAAAGAGGGAATGAGAATGAAACCTTTCCTCAGTATAGAGGATCTATACAGTGTTGGGGTGTATGTGAGGAAGTGAGTGTGCTTATTAAAGCTGCGAGAACCAGGGCTTCAAGGGGCAAATAGAGTTAGTATCACCCTAGTGACAGTCATCGCTGTCAAGAATGTAGATTTCCAAATCATAAGCCTTTCTGTTTACTTCAAATGCCAAAAGGGAAGAAAATGTTGTCTTAGGATGAAAAGAGCTTTAGGGGTTTTTAAAAATATGTTTTAGAAAATGCAGATATGTTTTAAATTATGTAATCGGAGTGCAAAAATTGGAAACACCATTTGAAAATGCTGAAACTAAACTTGCTGCTATGTTGTTACCCAAAATAATTTAGCTAACAGAAAAACATTTTCAACCCAAACCTGTAATTTTCTGCACACACAAAGAATGTTGCCTGAGAGTTTTCTTTGGTTCAGCCAGGGATCCCAGTCCTTTGTAAATACCTGAAAGTAAATTGCTTCCCTAGGCTGAATGGAGAGAAGAAGTGAAGAAACATTTTGAGAAAATTAAAAGTGAAGGAACTTGCATACACCGGCTAGATGAAGAATTGATTCGTCGTCGAAGGGAAGAGCTGAGGTCTGTTGACAGTCTTTTATGCTTACTGCTTGCTTTTCTCATCCAGTCTTCTCTTCTCCAGCTAAATGAGCCCATCTCCCTCAGCTTCTATTCACAGGGCATGTGCTCCAGCCCTTGACTGTTCTCATGCTCCTCTTGTACTGAGTGCCCCAGAACAGGACTCAGTATTCCTGGTGGCATAAATTCAGACAGCCTAAATTCCTTGTGAGTCCAGAAACCGAAATTCCTTGTACTAGAACTGCTTGGCCGAGGGAAAGCTATAGAGAGAGAAACAGTGGAAACTGTTCCTGCTCTTGGACCATCTGAACAGTTTGCTCCAGGCAAGAGGAGCAAACTTGTGTGTTTACTGGGGAATATTTCTGCCTGACTTTTGGTGTTTGTGGTAACAGCACTGCAGCAGGTACCTCCATCACAGTAGAAATGCATCTTGCAGTTTGCTGTGAGCTTTCTCTGCCCTGATATTTTCTTTGGATTAGTTATTTCCAGAGAAGTGAACACACTCCCAGCCCCCTGGGAGTGAACACGCTATCAGCCCACTGAAATTCATTTTGAACATTAGACCAACTTAAAAATGAAAGCAGAATGTTTATTTAAGAAAGCAAAGGGTTATCTTTTTGCAAATTTATTTATGACAGAGAAACAAAACAGCAAGTGGTAGTTCTGTCAAACCTGAGGAATCAAAGGAAACCTTGTTCAGCCAGTTTGATGTAGTTGTTGATTAGTGTTCCCTAGCCCTAGGGAGCTTTTGATGGTCACATCTTTCAGCTGTGGTTCAAGATGTCTTCTGCAACTCTAGTGTAGCTGTAGGGACATGTTGCTTTTTATGAAATACAAACAGATTACTTCTTTCCCTGTTTCTTTAAAAGCTGATTTCACTCCTTCTCTGTGCAAACAGGATGATCAGGGCTTGGCCAAAGGGCTTGTGAATACATGTGAAGCATTTGCAGCTTCTTTAGAGAGAAGTGTTGCCACTCTTTCAAGACTGTTAAATGCTTTCCAAATCATATTATGATTCATTGCTGTATCAAGCTCTTAATCATCATTCACTGTTGGCTCTGTCTGAGGTCGGTGCGATACAGCTGGCACATTTGACTTCTAGAAGGCCTTTTCCTAAAGCACCTGTACTTTTCCTTATTCTCTTCTCTTGGTCCATGGACATCAGATTGTATGATGACTTTTCTGTTTTTCAGACATGCATTGGATATCCGTGAACACTATGAGAGGAAGCTGGAGCGAGCCAATAACTTATACATGGAGCTCAGCGCTATTATGCTGCAGCTGGAGGTCCGTGAGAAGGAGCTCATAAAGTATGTATCTCTGGGCATAATGGCATGCCATGCATGTGGCAATATGCACACAGGAGGAAAAAAACAGCGCTTCATTTCTAAACTGCATAGTAATGCTTGTAGATTTAGTGTCCCCTGACAAACTTCTGGGATAAAGAAAGAGCTGGAGAGCAGAGAGAGGCCTCTTAACAGTAGATTACTGCACACCACTTAGTGCTTGTATCTTTACCCAGTGTTCACTGACTGGGGGAAAGGCACCTTTCCCATTTGGTGTTGGCATCTTCTGGCCCCTTTGTAAAGAGAAAGCAATGCTGTTTCTGGACCGTGCACCAGGGCCCTGTTCCAACTGCCTGATCTCTGCAGAGAGAATTTAGAAAATGAGTGTGTCCATTCCCAGAACAGCCTGTTGTGTTGCACCTGGCCATAGATGAGGAACAGGCACACAGTGTGCTCACAGTGGAGCTGTGTTTCTGTCCAGCAGGAGCTGCAGCTGGTTAAAGAGAGAACTGATCTGTTTTGGGTTTGATTTTTTTTTTTGGTTGGTTGGTTGATTGTTTTTTTTTCTTCCCCAATGTTTCAGGAGGGAACAAGCAGTGGAAAAGAAATACCCTGGGACTTACAAACGCCACCCAGTCAGACCAATAATCCACCCCAATACAGTGGAGAAGCTGATGAAGAGGAAAGGGGTCTCCCATAAACCAGGCAGCCAGACTAAACGGTAAGGGGCAAGAACCCAGTTCTGTGCCAGGAACCAGTGGTAGGTCCCCATTGAGATGAGCAGGCAGCTTACTTTGCTTTGAGTCTGATGACAACACAGGGGTGTTCACTCTTGGGCCTGGTCTGATCCTCAGAACCACAACTGTTTAATTATCTTAAGGTAAAAGGAATGAATCCTGCCATCCCTTCTACCTGGGCAGCTCTCTGAAATCATTTGGTCCATATGATTTTTTCACAGATGATGGTGCTTTGACAGGAGGTATCTAATGTGTGTCTTGAGTGCCTGACCGTCCAAGCAAAGAGCAGCTAGGTCAGCTTTGATTTGAATGGTAATAAGCAGGGTGAGGGATTGTAGAAAGCAGCCAGTCCTCAGGGACGATGGATTCATTGTTGAGGAATTAAATTGGGATTTGAGATTTGGGAATTCGTGCTGTCCTTTCAAGCTGTTTCTCTTTTGCATGACTTTCAGAAAGTGAGATTTTTTTTTTTTTTTAATGGAGGAGTTGTCTATTTTATTCTTCCTTTTGCTAATATTTCCAAGAGTTAGAGAGTCCTGATTACAGTGAATAATCACTTCTGAGTTAATATACGCTTCTGAAATGAGCAGGCTGATAACTATCATCAGATCGGGACCCTCTTGTGCTGAGCATTGTATATGCACATAGTCAGAGACATGCCCTACACCAAGGTCTTCGGAGGGAGCTATTTTGGGAGCAGAACATCAAAATAAGAGCAGAAAAAAAGGAGAGTATGTGACAGATGTTGGAAAAAGCAGCAAGAGAGGACCGTAGAGCATGATGGGCTGAACGGAAAGGACATTGAGTGGGAAGAATCAAAGGAAACTAAATGCAGAATTCAAACAGCTGAAGGGGAGGGAAGCCTGTAGATTTTAGAAAGCAGAGTGTGCTTATGGCTTATGGCTACAGCTGCCTCTTCATCCTGGCTCTGAGCTGATGTCATTTCTTAGTTTGTGGTTTAGCTCCGAGACGATGTAATTTCTTAGTTTGTGGTTTGATGTGTAACTTCTGCTGACTGTCTCTCAGGCCAGATCTGCTGAAGTCAGAGGGGATACCCAGCACAGAAGCAGCATCCAATGGCTCACCAGTCTCAGGAAGTCCCAAAATGTCAACACTGAGTGGTAAAAGCCGCTACCGCAGTAAGCCACGTCACCGCCGAGGGAACAGTAAAGGCAGCTACAATGATTTTGCAGGGATCTTGAAAAACCAGCCAGTGCAAGACGATGCACCCCCACCTCCACCTCATAATCATTCTCATCACCCCGGCTTACTGCAGCAACCTGGCCACAGTCATCCCCACGGCCATCACTCACGGCTTCATGCCCATGGACAAGATATTGCCAACTGTGCAAACAACTTAAGGTACTTTGGCCCTGCAGCAGCGCTGCGGAGCCCTCTCAGTAACCACGCGCAAAGGCGAATGTCTGGTTCCAGCCCCGATCTCATCTCCGCTGCCATGGAAGCAGATTGCCGAAGGAACCTGGAGAGCAAAGAAAGCAAAGCTGATCATTGGGAGTGTTGCAAAACAGATCCATATAATTCCTGTCTTCAGTGCAGGGAAGAGGACAGTGGTCAGATACAGATGTCATCTGTTGAAACAGGGATGAGCCATTCTCAGTCACCAACGTCTGTTTCCCTATACGAAAATGCACAGTTCATTGAGAAGATGGAGGAAGAGGGCTTCAGCAACTGTAAGTCAGCGTCCGCCGTAGGCACCCCCCAGCACATGGCTTCCGCAGTGCTACCTTGCAAAGCAAGACCCCTTCAAAAGGTAAGGACAAAGCATAGTGATTTGAAAAAAAAAAACAAAGCTTGTTCCTCTTTTCCCTCTCAATGAAAAGAAGGCGTGAAGCGTAGGCTGGGGTCTGGATGTAGGGTAGTAGCAAAGCTGTGCTTCCCACACACACAGCAGTAGTTTCATGTACAACTTTACCTTAAAGATTTCATGCCTGTCTGAACTTTCCTTTGTGATCTGGACATAGTAAATTTTATTGAGAAGTACTGTATGCATATCAGAGCTAATAATGAGGGTTGTCAAATGTGGTTTTGATAGGGTCTAATTCTTTTACTTACAATTTAGCCAGTTTTTGAGCTGAAACTTGATCTACTGAATTTTTGTTGTTGAAACGGTCTAAATGTTTTCAAGCCTTTCTCAAAACAAAGGAATGGGTTTTTAATCATTCTTTTGGTGATGTTAAATATCATGTAACAATTTCACTGTGAATCTGTAGCACTTCTGTGCCTTGGAACAGAAATTCAACATTTGCCATGGTCTTTTGCTGAATCTTCCAGAAACTGTCCCCCTTGACCAAAAGTTGTAGTTCTCATATATTTTGTGAAGATTTTGCAAGAGTCAAAAAGATACTACAGCAGAGTTGTACAGGAATGGAGTTCCTTACTCCTCCTGCCTCCATTCAGGTGATGAGAGAAATAGGAACCAGTCTGAGAGGAGTTCAAAGAGGAGGAAAACTGAGCCTAGGTAGAAAAGTGAAGGAAAAGAGAATGAGTACCAGATCAGCGTGGTTTGTGTCCAGAATGAAGGGAGGAGGAGAACCTCGTATTACAAGGGGATGGGATGAGATAGAGGCAGAGTCTGAACCAGTTGTTGTCGGTTTAAGCAGTATAGGAGGAGGCTGTAAAAAGAACAAAAGTGCAGGGGGTAGATTTGGATGGGAAAAGGAGAACAAAAGGTTCTGTGCTCACTGAAGTAGATAATGGAACAAACCTCAAGTTTTCTAGTTGATGAAACCCACCAGCAATGGCTCTGTCATCCCCCATCCCGCTTTGTGATGGGTTCATGTAGAAAAGGGTGAAAGTAGTAAAGCCAGGTGCCAGATATGGATTTCACTGTGATACTAATTACTTGATTTAATTCTGTAAAAATACGAAACATTATGTGCTCAGTGCCTGCTGCAGTACTCTGGTGTATTTTGAAGTCAATCACTCCAAATTCAGAAATGGCAGCATTAAGACTGTCTGAAATAATCTCCTGGTAAGGAGATGTGTGAGTCAGTTTTCACTGATAAGCGGGTTATTTTCTTGTCTACATTGCTGCAGGTCATTGACACAGTGACTTTGACCTGGAGGACCAGGGGGCAGCACTCTAGTTGCGTGTTTGTTCTTTCACAAATGTGACACCATTCTTGTTTTCTGCCAGAGCGGTGATGACTCTTCAGAAGAGGAAGAGGGTGAAGTAGACAGTGAAGTGGAGTTTCCTCGTAGACAAAGGTAAAAGGTGAATTCACTCTAATCTCTCTTTGGTGGGACAAAACTCAGGAGGAGAACTGAGTCATAGCAGCTGCACACCAGCATTGAAACTGTGGAAGGTGCTGGTGAAAGAACAGAATCGCATTCAGCACGTCCCATCCACCTTAGTTGATCCTTCATGTTCACTCACTGTTTTCAGCCTGTTCTCAGGTATTATCATCTCCAGCATAGCTTTTCTGTTGCATGCTATTTATAGCACAACTTGATCACACTTGATAGCATTATTCAGCCTATAAAAATAAGCTGCTGCATCTGTTTCAGCAGAATCAGACTTACGGGATGTTAGGACCCTTTTTTGAACTCTATCAAATGTTGTTTGTTAACTGTTGCTACAGGGGGCTTGAGTCCAGCACCTTTGTAGCTGAATTCAAATAGGATTGAAGAGGTAGGGGACAACACAGCAGATAAAATTTGATGGTGTTGCCTCTAAAATAAGACTTGAGGGGGTGTTCCTACCTAAGCCTATGTAATAGCAGGCTTTGCAGTCCTGTGCTCAGGAAAGAGATCACGGAATTCATGCAGTAGCATTATGAAAGCAGCTGCTTGAAGTGCAGAACAGATCAGGTGGGCAAATGGGTTGTTAGGAAAGGAGCAGAGAAGAAAATAAAAGCTCCTCTGCCGTTGTATACGCCCACAGCACACCTGCAGAGTGAATCCTAAATGCCACCTTTATTGCCCCAGCTCAGAGACCATGGCAGAATTTGAAAAGGTACTGAGAAATGTGACAAGAATGGTTTGAGATGGTTTCCGTAGAAGAAGAGATTAAATCCGTGAGAAATGTTTGTCTAGCAGGAGGAGAGACAATACTGGAGATGCATGAAATTGTGTTATGTAGAGAAAATAGACATGGAATGATTCCTCACATTCATGCTAGGTACACCTAGTGAAGCAAACAGGGCGTTTAAAATGAACAAAAGGAAGTGCTTTTTTCATCCAAAACATTTTTTGGATGTGGAGCTCATTGCCAAGGTATGCTGTGGAAATCAAAACATGGACAAGTGTTAAATTTATAGTGTATAGGTCCATCAGTGGCTGTTAAGCACTGCCATCCAGGCTTGATCTTCAGCTCAGAAATCTGATCTGCTGCACAGTATGAACCAGGAAGATGTGCCAGGAGAAAGCAGGCTCTGTCTGCACACCCTGTTCTCATACTTTTCCCAGACTGTTTCTTCCTGCCTAGGGCTGGAGACAAAACGCTGGGCTGGATGAGTTTTCTGACTCCTACTTTTCTTGTGTGTGTGATTGTTGCTTCTCCTGTGCTTTATTAACTTGGAAGACAAATTGCCTTTCCTGAATTCAATGTGATGACCTATTGTGGGTCTCCTGGCATGTTCAGTCAACTGGTATTTTGTACCATTACTGTTGAATACTGGCATGAGGTCATTTCCATGTTCAAGTAACTGTGATCTTATTTTTTGAGTGCACATACCTAAATTCTAGCCTGGCTTTTGGGATCACTGCTAGGTGGTGCAGATATTCCTAGCTGAATTAGCTTGAACCTTACAGTACAGCCTTTCCTTGGGAAAAAGGACTGTTAAGGAAAAATGTGCTCAAGGGTGGATCATCTAGTATGAACATGTAGCAGACAAGACCAAATCAGAACAGATGAATTTAAAGATGCAGATCTTGAACTAAATCATTCAAAAAGTGGTAGATTTCTATAGCTCCAAGATGTGAAAGGCAGCCCAACGTCTTGCAGAGCTCTTGCTGCCAGCCTCACAGATCAGTTATGACAGCTAGAGATGTGTTCTTAGGGTGGGAAGAAGATCTTGGAGAGCTGATGGAAAGCTTTTTCTAGGGAGAGGACCTGTTTTGCTCAAAGACATTTTTGGGAGGATCAAGCCCTTAGCCCAGTGTGAAGCAGCAACCAGGCAGCGTTGTGTGCACTGTGCTTGAGTGGTACCTGCTAGGGAGAACAGGACTGAGCAGCCCGAGCTGCCTGTTACACTGAGCGAGCCCAATTCTTGTGCTAAACATGCCAGTTAAAAGTACAGGTGCAAAAATCTTCTCTGCATTGCATGCTTCAGAAAGGAAGATGAGAGGTCTGCTGGGGGAACCTGTGTAAGGAGGTAGCAGCCACTCTGCATTCACTGCACTACTAATGTTGTGAGGGTTTTGATTGTGATCTGTGTCTCAAAAGCAAGCTGCCTGGCTACACATCAGAAACAGAGTTCCTTATGTTTGAACTGTAACGCTGGGCTGGCTCGCCAGCTCATTCTTACTGTGCGCAGTGAGAGTGTGTGCAGAAACCTGTCCACTGAGAAGCTGTCACTTTTCTAGCTGGCAGTGGGCTCCTGGTGACAGGCTCACCCAGGGCAGAGTGGGCACCAGAAGTGGGGTCTGTCGAGGCCAGTGGTAGCCAGGTAGCCAAACACAGCACCCATGAAATGGCTTTTCCTCTGCAATCAGAGCCATTGTGATGCAAGCTGAACGACTCTCTTGGTTTGCAGACCTCACCGCTGCATTAGTAGCTGCCAGTCCTACTCAACCTTCAGCTCGGAGAACTTCTCTGTGTCAGATGGAGAAGAGGGGAACACAAGTGATCATTCAAACAGCCCGGATGAGCTGGCCACCAAGCTGGAGGATGAGCTGGCTGAGAAGTTGGAGGACATGTTATCCCAGACTCCAGAGATCCCCATTGAAATCTCCACCCAGTCTGATGGGCTTTCAGACAAAGAGTGCGCTGTGCGGAGAGTCAAAACTCAGATGTCTCTGGGCAAACTTTGTGCGGATGAACACAGCAGTGAGGTGAGTTGTAAGTTCAGCAATCCCCTCTTCTTTTGATTAAGTAGGGGGAAAAAAAAAAGTTATGGAAAGGAATCCAAGGGCCAGAAAGTTGTATGACTGCCTGGGAAATGCTGTGGTAGATGTACTACAGCAGAGCAAAAGAGTAGATGGGGAAAAGCAGCACAAAGAAAACTGAACATAATTTGCTGGTCAAGATGAGTGTGTTATTGGGAGGCCATATGATCTGCAGTTGCATTAAGTGGGATAAAAAATAGCACATAAAGTAGATAATGAAACGGAAGGGATATAAACTGTCTCCGTCAAACTTATCCATTGGCAGCCTTGCTGATGAAGCTAGAATAATTTTCTTCCTTTTACTGTCTTTTATGTGTTTGGGAGATGTAGGGCAGAGCCTGCTGCACTATCCTCTCAGAACTCTGTGTTTGGTGGTGTTCTGACCAGGTGTTTTTCTGCTGTCCCCTCACTGAGGAGTGCTTGTGTGTTTTTGCTGTCTGCTGTGTGCTGCCAGACTCTTCTCTGCTGGTGGTGACCGTTGCTTGTCTGCTGTTACAGACTGGGATGGTGTGGGGTTGATCTGCAGTGCAGGCATGTTGCTGAGGTCCTTGCCTTTCCTTTTTCTTTGCAGAACCCAGCACAGTTTGGAGAATCAGAGTGTGACTCTTCTGAAGGGGAGTGTTCTGATGCCACAGTCAGGACCAATAAGCCCTGCAGCTCTGCTACTTGGTAATACAGATCTCCCCCAAAGCTTCCTGATACTGGCATTTTGATTTCCCTGAGATTCCACTTCATTCCCCTTCATCACACTTTACAGGAAGAGAAGATGCTTCTCCTTCCCACCCCAGGAGTGATTTGCAATAACCCGAATCTCTGGATAATGTCCAAATGAAATTAATTCTCTTTGAGCATTTCAATCAAGAATGGCAGGGATGTATTTTATTGAATAATCTAGTTACTGTAACATGGATATTTATTTTTTTGACATTTTAACACTTTTTACTGTAAAGAGTGGATTGTATTTATAGACACACAGACTTGTTGCAAAAAAAAAAAAAGTTCAGAAAGCAAGCACATTACAGAGAAACATCCTGGGAGTCCTGCCTGGACAGCTTTGTGTACAAATGCAGGAGGATTTTCTTGCTGCTTTCACAGGGGACCAGGCCTTGTGGCCCTGAAGATGGGAGAACAGATCAAGAAAACTAAACCACTCAGTCTTATCGAATGAGGAAGCATAAAAAGACCTTACTATAGGGTAACCTGTGAACAAAGCGTATTCAGTATAACCAGCTGGGTCATTTTTAATCAGAAGGTGGACGTGTTCCTGGAGAAAATTGGTACCGAGGTGCTAACGTCCAGGGTCTTCTGAGTCGATACATCCCCAGGAATGTAATAGTGGGTTTTATTTTAAGGATTTTTAGTTTCTTTTTTTAATCAGCATTTTGTTGTGAGATCCTGCAAATGTATTCTAACCTCGTCCTCTCGAGAATTGGTATAAGAGCACTTCTTAACATCATCCTTGCTTCACTCTGGCAGTGCTGATCTCCAGTTGAGCAGGGAAACCTCTTTCAGATGCAGTGTGCCATTTCCCAGTTTACTTCCTCCTCTTACCTCCTGTCTGTTTCGGTCAGTCAAAGAAATCAATCAAATCAGTGTTGGAAAAGCAAGAACTTGCAAGCCGAGGAAAGCACATTCTGCAGACCCTGAGCACTCTTCTGGGGAGGAAACTGGAGATGCCTGTACTGGACTTAGAGAAGCAGTCTCTCACCTACAACAGCGTCGATAACCAGCAGAGAGCTGTGTGTTGAGGGAGAAGACTGGGAATGACTGGCCTAGTTAAGAGCATCAGCCCTGCTCTGTCTCCTTATTCACTGTATGTTCTTGAAAGCGTTAACAGCTGCCTGCCCTTCATGTCAGGCTTTGTGCAGAACGGGTTGCACAGGGAATCATGATGGTGGCTGTGGCACAGCTGTGTCTCGGCTGTACCCCAAGGCCTCTGTTTCTCTTTCAAGCTGAAACTCTGCAGGTAAAAGTGAGGATAGTACCAGTATGTGACAGGCCGAGGCATTGGCAGATGAGAAAAATTTGTTTTCTGATAGAACTCATAGTGCCTTCCCTTCAAACACTACTCTTCAAAATCAATATTTAAAGAGAACAAAATGATAGAGCGCATTTCCCCCTCCCCACCTTAGTTGATGTCCCCTTGCGAGAGCTTTTCACTCTGCCCTTCCTAGCGTGCTGGCTGCCGCGGCTGTGCCACGCACTGCTGGGTGCTGCTCTGCAGACTGGCACACCAGCCTGAGGTGAATGGCAGGAATGGACCATGGACAGGTACTTCTGTTGCTTTGTTTGTTTACATTTTATGTTAAAATATTGGTTTGAATTTAACTGTGGTAATTTATAGCCTCATGGCAAAATGAAGGAAAATGTCTTATACAGAGAGCAGTATTGTATGAGTTAAATTATCCCATATTTTAAAATTTTTGTAGCTGGACTACACACAGATCTTAAGTTATGATGTTATTTTATTATTTATTATCATTTCTGTAGATCAGAAGGTTGGCTTCACCGCTAGCACACTGTAATCTGTTTGTGTGATGTTCTCCCTGGTTGCGGGGAAGGGTGGGAGCAGAGCTGGTCTCGGCGGCTGTCAGCAGTTGCTGCCTCTCGTGATTCCCGAGGATGCTGTTATACCGGGGCAGAGAGCCTGTCGAGGCTGGTCTGAGAGGAATGGATGCAGTCAAGCCCCATGGGCCCTGGGATATTCCTCGTGGTTGATGCTGCAATTTGTTTGTGTTGCCAGTAGGGTTGGCAGCCCCTGAGCTGGTGGGGAATGGTGATGAGGGAGCGAGTGGCTTTTGAATTGATGACAAAGTGAATAAACATCACAAGATCTCCTAGCAAGCGCATCCAAAAGGACAAGCAGAGAGGAAGGCAGTTGCTCTGGGCAGCAGTTATGAGATCAGGGGTGACCAGCAGTGGATCCACATGGTGGATCACCTGTGCAGGACCAAACAGGCTGCTGGAGAGGGAGCAACCAGTTCACCCTTGCCTGCAGCAGCAATACTCGGCTCTGGGTGAGGCAGAATGCTGTGGGGAGTAAAGCTCTTGCCTGGCTTGTTTCTTGTTTCCTCCCTGTTCCCATCCCTCATTTCTCCTCTTAAGTGTTCTCTGTCTTTCAGCCAGTGGCAGGAGGAGGTGGCAGGGCCAGAGATGGCTTTGCTGTCATGGTGCGAGAGGGGTTTTGGTGTGGAAGAGGTGGTGCAGATGCTCAGGAGGCTGGAGGCTGGGGTGCAGGAATTTAGCAGTGGAGAGCTGTGTGCAGGTAACATATGCACAGAAAAAGGAAGACCAAACTATTGCATAGGGAGAGGTTGAGAACTGCCATTAAATGTTCCCCAGAGCAGAGGATGCCAGGCCTTATGCCCATGGTGAGACTCTTGGAGCTCCCAAGGCTGTTTGCTACCTGCAGGCAGTGCCATGTCAACCCAGCCCACAGCCCTGCAGGACCCACTGTCTGTGGGCTGCTCTGGTGTCCTAGGGCAGCCCTACAGCAACAGGCCCACAGCAGAGCTGCCTCTAGCTCCAGCTGGTCAGAGTCTCCGTGCAAGAATGTCAGTCTGCCATGATTCAGTCCCTAACAAAAAGATCCCGGAGGCGTTGTGGTAGCTGTGGTCTCTGCTTAGAGCTCCTCCACCATGTGATGGAGCTCCTCTGGGCTGGCAGAGAAGCATAGAAGCTTTGAGGTGTGGGATTTTGGGACCCTTCTGGGCCAGCTGCCGATTCCTCCCCGTCCTTGCCTGGGGACACGCTGACCCATTCTGCAGCCTGGAAAAGCAGAGCTGAACCCTTCAGGTTGTCTGCTGCCACACTTGGCTCTAGTTTCTTTGCACACCCTGTAAAGGGTCACTGCACTGTTACTGTCCAGCATTGCTCCTCCCACCTGCTGCCTGCTATGCAGTGTCTCTCTGGGACTGCCACCAGGGCTTTCCCCTCCTTGCCTAAACACCTAACCCCGAACCTGTGGAGATGTCATCCCAGCCTCCCCCTGCACACACATCTCGTGCCCTTGGCTGTGTGCGGGCAGGGGTGGCTCAGCAGCCCCCTGCGTGCCTGGGACGGTTGCTGTCAGTTCTGCAGGGGGTTATATAGGCATTTTCCTCAGTGACACCTGCCCAGAATTGCACGTAGGTGGGATCTCCATGGTGCTGTACGGGCGTCCCTGCTGCGGTTCCTCGTCCTTCCTCTGTACGGGGCTGAGAGGGACAAATCAGCCTGTTTCCTCCTCGCAGTAACACCGTGTTTGCAGGACAGAAGTAAACCGTGGGTTCCCTTTTTGGCCTCCCGACTACCCTGATCCAGTTCTCACAGCTGCTGACAGCTCCTGAACACTAGCCTAGATTTTCTCCCAGAGCTGAATGTTGCCTTCCCCACTGTTGTGTTAAGTAACCATTTCATCTTGGCCCTGTCCAGTAGTGTTCATCTCTCTCCTTCCTGCTCTGCGGATTCCTGATACAAACTTGATTTTTTTTGTATTGAACAGTGTACAGTGATGGAAACAAGAATGACTATCAAAGCAAACAATGCATGGAATAAAAAGCCAGTGTACTTCAATGCTTCTCGGGCTGGTCTGGTGATCTGGGAATGATTTCTCGTGTATTTTGGGATAATGTCATGAAGCCTTTTAATAACATGATGTTAGCAAGCAGCTTGTCCTTACCTGTCTCTGACCACAGCTGAACTGGAACTACTGGGAGCTCCACATAGCAGGGGGGAGGCTTGCTTGGACACACATAGGCTATCAGGCACCCAAGAATCCCTGAGCCTTGGCCTTTGCTCTTGTCAAAGGAGTGGTTTTTGCAATGTGAGCTGGGGGATTGAATCTGCAACCGTGACTTCTCATCCTGGGAACCTTGCTGGCCAACTCAGTCCCAACCCAGCTGCTGGGGAAGGTGCTAAAATGGATGAAGCATTCGCTCTGACAGCTTCCCAAGTGCTCTGGGCTCTCCCATCTTCCCCCTTCCATGCTGGAAAGTTTACTTTATCCTTCAAGTGGAGGGCAAATTCAGGGAGAGTAGAGCAAGGAGGTGCAAATACCAAAACCCAGGAGTGTGGTGTCATCCCTGGGGGCTACTGTTGTTCAGCAACTGAGACAGAGCCTACCTGCTTATTTGGAAACCTTCTAGTGATACATGAGCAAACATGTAGGTTTAATCACTGCCAGGCAGGAACATCCATTCCTCTTTTCCCCCCACTCCCCCCCCTTTAGTCTTTGTGGGAATGCGCAGCCACACACCTCAGAAGCAATCATCTCCTGTGTTCTGACATAGGAATGATACATACAGACAGCTGATAGCTGGCCCCAAAACCTGAATGATATACTTCAGGGTGCGCTTACTTAACATCTGTATGACAGAGGAAGAGTCTTCTATATGAAGAAGGCGCAAGGACCCTGAAACATCATTACTACTCTTCACAGCTTGTTAGGTGCAGTAGTACCAGTGTAGCAGTGCATGGTTTGTTTTAGGCCAAAAATGCTAAATAAGTCTGTGTTTGGAGAAGGCAGGGGAAGGAGGGCCTGCCTAGAGCTGGGAAATGCTGCTACTAGAGCAGTGGTGAAAAACAGGTGCTGCTGCAGCTCAACACAGCCCTGTGTGCTGTGAACTCCTCGGTGCCAAGGGATGAGTGAGGCTGGGCAGAAGCCTGCCTCGCTCTCAGAGTGGGCACCAGCTCTGTGCTGCCATGTCAGTCACACCAGTGAGACTCACAGAGCTGGACTAGGTGGGAAGTGCAGGAGCCTGTGACTTGAGCTGGTAGGGATGTCACAGGGAGGGCCATGCTTGGCCCTCATGTTCAAGAGCTGGGAGGGACTAAGAGGCTCTGATTTGCCTTCCTCACAGCATGCTAATACTCCTGATTTTTTTTTTTTCCATTGCTAATACATTTGCAGTGGACTGGCAACACCCTCAGGCACACTGGAGACACAGGCTGATTGAAAGGAAACAGGCAAATTAACTGAAGTGTTGATAAAGCCCCTGTATAGTGCTCTCCGTGCAGATACATGCACAGTTAAACATTCATTAAAAATAAAACCTTACACCTCCTCTTAGACGAGAAGAACGATTAAAAACTGCAATTGTCCTTGGTCCATGGTGGCACAGAGCATGCAGAATACAACCCACAGGAACAGAGACCTGTAGCTTTTGCGAGGCAGTCCCCCAACCTGGGGGACACGTGAGCCATCACAAGCTCTTTTTGCCGTTGAGTAACTGAAGATGCTTGTCTTCATCCAGCTTCAAGTGCTTCTGGCTGTATTTCTTGATGAGGGTCCCTGGTATCAATGCTGCCACAGCCATCGCAAGCAGTTTGAGCAGCGTGTCCCAGGAGAAAATGGCATCCAAAGAGGTGATTTGTGACAGAATGGCTCCTGTCTGCACACAGATGAAATTATATGGTGTAAGACCTGAAAGAATCAGAGCAAAAAAAGTCTGTTAGCATGTAAAATTAGCTCAAATATGCCCTTGCCCAAGGCCAGACCCAGGAGTCTGCATTCATAATGGAAAGAACAGGGCGTGATTCAAAACTTTGCTGCCTTGGTGCTGCATGAATATTTGTAAAATGCTCTGAGACCTCTGAGTATAAGGGTGGCACAAAGGCAAACAGTTAAATGAGGCAGAGTCACAGCTACGACCCTGCCGCTCTGCCTTCCCCAGCTCAGCACACTAGCCAAGGCTTGGTGATGAGGACAGAGGCAATGTCACGCTGTCCCCTCAGACAGTCTCCCCAGGCCTTACCAATGAGAACGGAGAAGAAGAACTGGGACACAGGGATGTTTAAAATGGGAGCCGAGAGGTTCAGAAACCAGTTTGGTGTCATGGGGAACAGCCTCAGGAACAACAAGAAGAAAAATAAGCAGTTCCTGTTCTCCTCTACCTGCCAAGAGAAACATTACAAATTATTTCTGCTCTTCGGACAGCAGTGACACCTGAATGGCCACGATACCAAAGTGAATGTAAGTTTTTCTTATCACAGAATCATCAAACAGTTTGGGTTGGAAGGGACCTTAAAGCTCATCCAGTTCCAACCCCCCTGCCATCAGCAGGGACACCTTCCACTAGACCAGGTTGCTCAAAGCCTCATCCAACCTGGCCTTCAACACTTCCAGGGAGGAGCAGCCACAGCTTCTCTGGGCAACCTGGGTCAGTGTCTCACCACCCTCACAGCAAAGAATTTCTTGCTCACATCTCCATCTCCCCTCTTCCAGTTTCAAGCCATCACCCCTCGTTCTGTCACTCCCTGCCCTTGTCAAAAGTCTCTCCCGAGCCTTCCTGTAGGCCCCCTACATGTTCTTCTAACATGCCACAACATAACATCAGTCCAGAACTGATGAGAAGCATAAATTTATGTATGTATGTATGTAAGCCTAATGGTGAGCCAGCCCCTTCCAAACAAGTGGTGCAGATTGGATCCAACCTGAATGGGAAATCGGGAAGTCAACAGTGGAACCACCTCCAGTTGTACAATGCAGCACAGGATGGGTGGAGGCAGTTCTGGACCATAGGGGCTTCCTAATCAATCCAATATCTTACTTCTGATTTTCTGTGCACCCCCTTTGCAAACAGCCTTGCTCCCAAGAGAGCAGTCTGCTCCTAGGTTGTGTCAGAGGCCCTTCACTGACCTGATGCATCCCCTGCATGTATTCATTTTTTTTTAGTAAGTCAACCCCAAAGGCAGCCTCATCTGGGAGATGTTCTGCGTGGCCGCAGACCCACAGCTGCTTACCTTCCTTTGTAGCAGAGCTACTTTATCAGGAAAGTAGTAGATGATGAACTGCTTTCCAAACGTGCTGGAGAGCAGGTAGCAGAAGGTCGCTCCCACGGATGTGAGGGCCGAGCACAGCACCAGCCCGGTCCACGGCCCGAAGAGTGCTCCAGCCAGGAAAGGAGTGAGACCCGGGGAGGGGCCCCCCCGCCGTGTCCCCTCCGGCTCCTCACAGACGCTCCTGGCAGAGCCGTGACTCGCCCACGAGACACCGACCTTGCACCTTGTCCCAGCCGGCAGCGCCCGGCCCGGGACTGGGGACAAGGGGTCCCTCTGAGGGGTCCGGCCCTGCATCCCACCCCCGGCCCTGCACC
>NW_010338132.1:0-10195 GCF_000700745.2 Antrostomus carolinensis
ATGATCCCGACATCGGATCGGGACAGATGCATGTGTCTAGCTAGTAATTCATTACTCTGTTCTTCTCATTTTTATTTCCAAATAGATACTCTATACAAAAGGTACATTAAAAAAACATTATTGATGTTGAAAATTCTGCATTCAACAGCTAAGGATCTGTGCTAATTTAATTTGGCTTTCTTCTCCATAAGTTAAATCGTTAGTTACATGCTTATAGGAAGAAGACAAGTATTAAAACCAGCAGATTTTATATACAGGCTTGTTTTTCCCCAGGGTCTGGTGGCCAAAAGGGCCTTTCCTGAACACAGAAGAACAACCTCTTTGCCTCTGCTTGCTGTTCTCTGAAAAACCTACAAGGATCAACTAATTACAAATGACAACTAATATAAACAAGTGTAACAGGCATCACGGTCTCAGATTTAGCACAGATGCTGCTAAGGGAGTTATTTTCTCTGTGTCCCTGCTCCACAAAAGAAAGTAACTACTAAACAGGTAATGATGAGAAAAACCTCACAGCAAAGTGTATTAAGAGACAGAAACAAGTGTCCTGTACATCAACTGCTCCTTCCACTCCAAAAGCTTGAGCCCTGAATGGAGAATTACCACCTTGCCTGAGGTTCATGAAAAAATCTTGAGGTTTGACAAGATGACAAGGACAGAACATGAATGCAATAGAGGGTTCATTGTTACTTGTATTTTGAGACAAGGGCTGCTACCAGACATTTCTGCCACCAGATGTTCAGCCTCCTTACTGAAAGAACCCAGGTATTCAGAAAAACATATGCAAAAACAACCCATACTCACACAAGACAGCCACCCATATATTATCCCTGCATACTGAGGCACCAATGAAGACTGCTGCTGGTCCACCATGCAGGGCTGTCTTTTACAGAAGTTCCTGTAGTTGAATTATACAGGCAAAGAAATTGATGCCACACAACCTGGGGCACCATAATAAGCTCTACAGGGCAATAGCAACTTTATTAATTTATTAGAATGAAAATTCTAGGTCAGAGCTCTTGGTCTGATGAGGTACTGTCAAAGGCAGCACCCAGGAGACCATAGCTTCTCTCACTCAGCTCAGCTGTCCCCCACACTCTTCTTTTTCCTTCCCTTAGCACTGCTCTGCTAAAGCCATGCACTCCTTCCTACACCAAACACAGCTCCAGTACCCACTCTCACCTATTTTCTATCTCTATTCCCAGTCACATTGCTCCAGTTCTCCTCCTTCTCTATAAACTTGCAGCAAGTCCTCTTTTATTTTGCCTCCACTCAACCCAGGGAGATCACACAGGGATGCAAGCCTAACCTGTAGATGTCCACAGGACACTGGGCTACTCTCACGTCCCCTCGCAGGACCCAGAACAGCCCAGAGCAACTCAGAGGTGCAAAGGCAGAGAACCACCACCTTAGCTCCAAACCAGAGCAGATACCATGGAGACAAGGTCTTTGGAGAGTTTCTCTTGATAAATTCCGAACTCTGGTAGGGATATACAAATCAATGTTTTTCCTAAGGAAATGCAAATGGTTTTTCAATAGCTTATACTACTGCTAACTTTGAGCATGTTATCATATGGATAGCAAAAGGTCACTGATACAACAGATAAATTACATACTGCATTTCAGTTTCTAGACAGAGCTTTTCGGACTAAAGCTTCCACAAAATTTTTCACTTGAACTAAGCTATGTTTAGTTATTTTCCTTAGCACTAGACACAGAAACAACAGAACTGTTTTTGCTGAATTATTTTTGGTTTTTTTAAGTCAGCCTGTGGCAAACATTGCCATGGAGGTTTCGTTCAAAAGTCACAGCTTGCCAGCTGATTTCTACACTTGGAAAAAAAACCAAAAAACAACCCAACAACAGATTCATGCTGTATGGTCCAAAGTATATTGTTGCCTCTCTAGTTTTTATTGGCTGCACCATATTAGGATCATAGATCCTGGTTAGAACTAGGATTCCTGTCCACTAACTTCTGTTCAAATGAGAAAAAGAAAGGGCTCACTTGGGGAATTTGCAGCCTAACTTAAAATAAGATCCAAAAGGAGGAAATAATTCAAAGTTTCCAACAAGTTTTTCCAATGGAAAAATGTGTCTTTGGCATGTACAATTTAGTCAGAATCAAAGCATTTCATCAAAACAATGGAAAGACTGGTTTTTTTATAACATTTTCCTAAGGAAAAAAAGAGATGACGTTAAATATGTGTTTTATAGTTAATACTTAATCTTTCATTAAGATAATTTTTGGACTGAATTAAAACAAATTTTAACTATTAAACCTCTCAGATTTTTTTATATTCAAGTTTTTTTTCAAATTATGAAGACTCTGTTTTATCAAGGGCGTTTTAATGGTTCCAATTCAAAGTCTGGGGAAAGTTTCACACAAAAGAAAATTTGTGTTTTCACTGATATTCAGAAATGTCAAACCAGTAAAATTGCTGATACCTGACCTGTGGTACCACAGCAGAGGAAACATGCTGCCCCTGTGAAGACTGGGGATAACAGCTCGAAGTTTTAGCGGGTGATTGCTGGCTGTGTGAGTACTGCCAGTCATTCTGTTTCTAATTTCTTCACGAGCTTAATTATTTTCTTCTTATAGTACCCCCTTTACTGTAACAGGAGCAGAGTTAGGCTACCACTAAGGTTGCCTAATGCTATGAGAGACTCCTACTCATCCCAGGTAAAAATTTAAAATTCTTTCAGAGAGTGATACTTTGAGTATTAAGATAAAAGTAAATCAATAAAATCAGTCTGTGGGTTCAAAGGTACTTGATACACATCAATAAAGCCAATGCACAGGCAAATCACTCCATGCAAGCCAAGTTTCTAGCTCAGAAATCCCCAGCTCAGTATTCACAATGAAGTTCTGTCTGAGTTTAGCAGAAAGAAGTCACAGAAGACTGAAAGAGGTAGAAATCCCAACACTTTTTTGCCTCAGTCTACAAAGAAAATTGACATATCAAATTTCTTAGTAAAAAGGAATGAAATGTCTCATTTCAGGCTATTCTTCTAGACTTCTCCTGGAAAATTTAGTGCTGAAGTCTCCATAGTAGCTCTACTGTTTTTCTTAGCATAGAAGGTTCTACCAAAGTGTAAAGAAACACTGCCTGGGCAGGAATCAAGCACTAAATAAGTCACAAGGTATGGAGACACAAGTATCTTCACAGCTGGATTTTGTCCCCATGGAAATCAAAGGTCAAACTCCCATTGTCTATAACACTGCAAAATCAGGCCTCTCTGCTTATTTCAAGGTTGGATGCTTTCAGTATTGAGATTTAAATGAACAGTCAGTAGCCTGCTCTCTCTCATCAGGGTTTATTAGAAGTTTTAGTCTTTTTTATTTAAAAAAAAAATAAAATCTTAAACTCTCATGATAGCAGAGCAATCACTCACCCACTGTAGAACTATTAAATTTGCAGTGACCTGAGCTGACTGTAGAAAAAGCAATAAAAGGGGAATATTTTAATAGGCGTCACAATGAGCTTTATGGGATTTTTATAGATGTACTGTGGTGAGTGATCAGCCTTTGATTTAGCATTAAGCAAGTTAAAGGGTTAAAGTTATAGATAATCTGGTAGTATGTCAGACTGTAGTTAAACCAGCGAGAACTCAAGCTTAAAATAACCACCAGTGACACTGAACCCCCACACAGTGGGGCTCACCTCCTGGGACGCTATACCATGCACCGCCATTAGTTGTTCCATCCACAAAGCTGCTGTCATCGTCATTTTTGCGACACGGTGGTCTGTTTGGATCAGACATAGCAGGATTAAAAGAAGAGTAACTGCGAGCCAGGCTTTGAAAAATAGCATCATCGGGGCAGGAGCTGTATTCATGAGCACTGCCTAGGGAGGAAAAAAAGTCCAGGAGCAAAGATTATTAAAAGGGCAGTCATACTGACTGGGCTCACAACCTAAATTACCAGCACTGCACAGCAGGACTATGCCTAGAAATTTTCTTCACACAGGTAAGTGTCCTACAGCATCGCAAACTAATACAGCATTATCTTAATAATATTAACATTTCCCCCATACTTTATCAATTGCCTATACCAAGTCACCCCATTATTAGGATTGCAATTCATATCAGTCCTGATATTTATGAAAATACTATTTTCAAAGTGCATCAAAACCTCTAAGCTATTCTAGGCTTTAGATATTTTCTTAGAACAACACACAGTATATAGAAAAAGGTCTCTCCCTGAAGGGTTTTACAGTCTGATATTAAAAGGATTTGCAATCAAACTGTGAGAAAGTAGATTGAAGGAAGACAATCACAAACAATGCCATCATATCACGATCATTTCAGTCATGTGCATATCCCCTAGCAGCAGAAAAAAAAACCTTAATATTGCTGTATACTAAATGATAACATTGCTGCCACAATGTGACCCTTTTTACATGACACCAATACTGCGAAAGTGGAAACAATAATTGTTGTTTTTATTAGCACACTACCAGTTCCAGAAATCCATTTTTTAAAGGTATGAGTAGAGAAACCTTAGATCATACAGACAGCCAAGATACATCTCTCTTGCTTCAGTTAACAGGGTACAAAGAGCACCAGCTAATTTAAGTGCTAAGTTGCCTTGATTAAAATAACTGAGGGACCATGATTGCCTCAGGTATTACATCATTTTTGTGATGTAACTCTACTGAAACAAGCTATCTATCCTCAAAACTAGAAGACATGGTCATGCAGTGACCAGCTTTAAATGTGATTAATATGCAAAAATAAGTCATTACAATGCCATGACATGAGGTTTACAAAGTGCATCTTAGGTAGCAGTGAAATAAGCATAGAATATAACTTATATCTCCTACTATTTCATGGTAACTCATACTAACTACATACCACTCCGAGTCTCATCATAAGGATAGTTTGCAACGAGATCTCCTCCATGGAGATTGGCAGAGAGCACAAAGGGAATATCCATAATCCAGTGAATGACACCTTTTGTTTCAGGAGCAAGCTACAAAAAAGTAGCATTACCAACAGTTACAAATTGATAATTCAATGTAGAAACTTATTTAATTATATGTATTGAGCTTAATTATTATCAAATGTATTGTGCAAGTCATTTAAATAATGAGCAATTTTATTTTGGTATCAGAGAGAACTGGATCAGTTCTTTATATCAGAATTTGTCTAATTAGATTAATGTAAGTCTCAAGCTGGTGTAAATTAGTTCAGAATGATACCACAGATAAAGCAACCTCAATATTTTACTTCTTTCCATTATGGCTAAAAGAAGTGTACCAAATTTTAAACAAACTATTTCAAAATAAATGTTGACAGAATGCAGTCTATTCTCTTCACTGAAAGTAAAATTACTTCATTTAATAATTTGACTTTGAAGACAGAATATGGCTATTAAGGCCACAACCCAATAGGACTGCAGGCACAACACTATAATGTCTAGAACCTCCTGTGGGTGTAAACACAAGAAGATGAAAATCCCTCCAGATAGATAGACACTTGTATATTTAAGGCTTAAGCTTAACAAAAATGCATGTGTTATGTATGAGTCTAGCTTACAATGCATAGCCAGCGATGTAATTAAGCACAATATACAAGTGAATTTCTGGCACTGGTAAAAATGCAGAATATCTGCAAGAACAGCTTCAAACCAAGAGAGAAGGCTACACAATCTCTGTCCTTAAAAATAAAACATGCTTTGAATGAGGAATTGTCTAAGGATTAAGCAATATGGATCAAAAGAGGTTACTACAGCAACCCATTTTGAGAAAAACTTCAAGAAGCATCAGATCGATAAATTAACAAAATTAGCAAAATATTTAGAAGAACATGAATCATAAAGGCCATACACACAGCTCTTAGAGGTTGCTATGTGTCTACTTGTGTAAACTGGAAGAGATGGGCATGTAAGTGACCCAATACTTGGTCCCTACTTACCTTAGGATTCTGGTCCACGGCTTTTTTCATGTTTTTCAGCAGATGGTTGTTTGGGCCACCTTCCTTCTCATTAACATACACTATTCTATCAAGATCAGGGAAATTCCGGTTTAGATCTATCCCTTGGGCATTACTTCGACCAACAAACCAGTCTTTAAGTTCACCGGGCTGAATGAGGAAAGGGAACAGAGAAAGAAGGAAGATTAGTAGATTCGGGTGATTACATATCAAGATGCATGAAAATTCAAATCATGGATTTAGTTCTCATGCTCTCAAGAAATAAGAAGGGATCATGTGAGAGTGAAAACTTCTGAAGCACCAAGAGCTGAGTCACCCCTATTTCTTCCTAGAGCTCTGTGGGAACAAAACCAACCTCTGTTTCACTGAGGGTCTTGGAGGAGAGTAACATTTTCACAGTGGCAGATCTGGACTAAGGATGGGCAAAATTACCAGCAGCATCAGATTTTCCAGTGCCTACCCAGTTTGCGCCTGCTGAGTCTTCCCCTGAGATCTGGCTTTTCCCTATTGCCTCATGCCCATGGTCCTCAATTACAGACCTCATTTTAGTGAGCCTCAGAACAGCTTTAGATTTATTAGCCAGCCCCAAGGAACACTTGCATTTGTTTCAAAGTTCCTCTAAATGGCTTCAGGGTAAAGAAGGACCTCAATCTTTATTTACCCAAGACTTATTTTCACGGTGTTTGACAGATTAATTCACTTAAGTGGTAGCACTGAATGAAGATGCAATAAGAACTTTTGCAAAATCTTTTCTGTAACCTGATTCTCTAAAATAGGTCTGTATTAAGGAAATGCCTTCAGAGTGTATAGTCTTCCCTATTTTGTCTCCGTAGGTTTAGTCTGATTACTGATTTTAATCTTGGGGTATATTTGATCTACTATCACATTGTGTACAGGATCAAGATACTTCTAAATTAAAGTAACAGTGGAACTAAAGTAAATTGTATTATGAACCATATATAACTTGTAAGGTCACCATGTAAAAGCAAGTGTACTTTGACTAAGAAGTAAAAGTTTCAAGTAATATTATTACATAATCTCTATAGAAAGAGATATCACAGTGCAAAACACTGCACCAATTTGAGGACTTCTGCTTCATTGCCACTAGAGGGAGACATATGACTGAATATGGCTTAAAAGAGGTTTTAGGGGTTTTCGTAAAGACTTCCTGAGAATCAGTTTAATAAAAATCTTAATAAGGTTTTACTTATTTAATTGTAAATAAATAGTCAAATGAAAAGATTCAAAATTTCCATATTAATTTAAAAAATAAACAGACCTTGTAAAACAAGAAAATACTTGGGTTTGTTCAGAATATAATACACACCAGAAGCTGCATATAGCAGGGTCCTATTTGGCCTCTATTGCTAATTATGCATTAACACTTTACGTGCTTCTTGGCTGAGTTGTCATCCTAAAATACAGGGTAAACTATATGGACTAATAGCTTAATTAAAGTACCTCATGCCTGAAATTTAGAATCAAAGTTATTCATATTATAAAGATGGCTCACAAGTTTGCTTGTTTGGGGATCAAGCTCTGATGAAAGTGACTAATTCATGAAAGTGCATTTGCATGAGGATATTCTTAAAGGAAACATCAACTTTCCTTCTTCTACCACTTTTGAAACATCATGAATTACTAGAAGTTACTTGTTTAGGAAGCAGTTCAGTCACTGAACTTAGATGAAAGACTATGCATGAAACATAAACATCATTATATTTTAAAATATTATAAACTCACAAGAGAGTTAGTTATTTGTTTAAAAACTAAGCATAAAATCTTCCTTGTTAAACAGAACCAGTCTGTGGTACTATTAGGAAGTATTTCAGTTATGCTGCTACATTCACAAGAGTTCACTTATCTGTAAAACTGCTAGTTGAAGTGTCATTAAGATTCTAAGGTTGATATAGACATTGATAACTATTCTTATATAGGTAGCCTTACAAACCTGGGATGCTGCCTTCTCAAAGCCATCTGGGTTCAAAGATGGCATGATATGAATACGTGTGCTATGGATCAAGTTGATAATAGTTTCATTTCCTTTCTGGTATTCATTACACAAGTACTGAGCCAAGAAGATGAGCAACTCCCTTCCGACAGCCTCATTCCCATGCATATTCCCAACATATTTAAATTCCGGCTCTCCTGCAAGAAAAATAACATGTCTCAGAACAATATAAAAATCACCCATGCACTAGGCCACACAGCATTCCTGAGGTTGTGGGTATCACTATTACTACAACTGGTCAGTCTCCTCAGGAAGCTACAAGCCTCCTTCAGAAAAGTGGATTTAGATTTGGTTTGGTTTTTTTAAACTTTGCTTAAACAAACAGTAATTTATATTCAGTTTTTTGCCAAAGGCAGAGAAAGAACACCAGACGACAACACAGTATGCCAAAATAAATGCTAAGCACAGCCATTAGCACTACTACTGTTAAGATTTAATGCAATTGATACCGCAATACTACAAAAGAGTGTCTTGATTAGGTAGTTTTTAAATATATAAACTGACATTAGCACAGCTTCTTATCTTTAATGTTCTCTCCAAGATTAGGTTAAGCTTATCACACTATACATGCATTAAACTGCAATTCTTTTACTTAAAGCATTGCCAGTAAACAGCTGTTGATCCTAGTGACCTGAAAAATTTTATTCAGCAGTTGCTTTGGATATTCAGCTCAGACTTTATGAAGCAAGTGCAATAACCTAACTCATAAAATGAATCACTCCCATTTAACAGTCCAATAAACTGTCTATTATTAAATATATACATAAACATTTCACATATATTAATGAATGTATATATGGAATGATTACATGTATATTTGATGTTGAATCAATAGATATTGTATATTCATATATAATATTCAATGTATAATATGTATTCAATATATATTCTACATAAATTAATTATTTTTTTCAACACTTCAGATAGGTCTTATAGAGCTGTAAAGGATATACCTTTTAAAAGACTACATTTTGAACCCTAATTCCAGAGAGGTTTTAGTATAATGCAAATGAGATTAAAAAGATTGTCCTGGAACTAAAACAAAGAATATGGTGTTTTCTGGGTTTCAGCCCTTTTTCTTTAACCCTTTTTCTTTATAAATGCAGGTCTTCTGCTCTAACAGCTTTAATCAAACATTCTGCTGATTATATGCTCTGAATAGTCTTTGAGTACACTTTGCAATAGCCTTTAGCACTATCACAAATTCAAGCCAGGAAGTGTTACACAAACGAGACCTAAATAATTGCTAATCAAGCACACAGCCATATCTACTTACGACTCTTCAGTCTGTGCTTGTTAACCTTAATCCAGTGATAAGATGCTAGCAGACAGAGGGCTATTAATACTGTGACTTCTTTCCTTCCAGCTAAGGTGGTTTCATACATATGGATTCATCCCTGAATTTTTTTTTTCAGATAGGTTAAAAAGTTTTCTAGTCTCAGTGAAATAGCTTCATTTTATCAGATACACACAGCCCATTGCTGCGAATAAAAACCTCCGTTTCCTGTTTTGGCATTGAGATCCTATTTACTGTTTTTTCTCATCTGTTAATACCAGTGAATGCAAGAAGACTAATCATTAACACCATGCAATCAACCTGATCCCATTAAAACAGATGGATACTATTTAATAAAATATGCTGCACTGCACAACACATATTCTCATAATTAGAATACTCATGCATATGTATATTGGCATGTTACTTATGGGAAAAGTGCTTCACAAGCTAACAGGCAAATTTGTTATTGCAGTAAATATGAGCACAGTTGCATTTTGCATTTCTGGTTTTCCCTAGGACATCACTAAGGAAGCCTAAAGGAGAGATAATTTCTCCTGATTCCCAGCCCTGCGCATTAATAACGTGTCTTTATCTCCCACTTGAATTTACAGGCCTGGCTCAAATGAAGAAATAGAAACATATGTTTCCCATACAGTACTACTTGCCCCCCTCCCCAAAGAATCATTAACTGTTTACAAGGGTTCATGAAAACAGGCAGAGAGTCTACAGTGAACCAAGAGTATGGCCCCATCTACAGCATATCTTCAGGGGTAACGACCCATCTCAAATGAGCATTAAAAGCTACAATGAGTTCAGGAAGAGGTAGCATCATTGGAAATATAGAAAGTCTTTCCTATGAAAAGTGATTGAAGAAATCAGTCCCATTTTCCTTAAAAATAATAATAACGGACAGTCAAATATATCAGCCACTGTGGCACGGAGGAATCGATCTGGAAAGTAGCACCTTCCCT
>NW_010338132.1:10210-48070 GCF_000700745.2 Antrostomus carolinensis
GCAGTGAAAGGAAACAATGACCATTTTTAGACTGATAAAGAAAAAAATAACATTACTTATAATACAAAGTATGAAATCAGTATTAAAAGAATCCCATTGGCAGTGAGGTATCAGCAGAACTCAAAGTTTTGCTAACAAACCAAGAGTTTAAAAACTAATCTTAAAGTGAATGTGAAAGAATTAAAAGGGAAAGATAACAGCTGAATAACAGTCCTGCTTCAAAACTTAACTCTGTGTTCATATTTTAGCTTCCCCTGGGCATTATCTTACACCTTTCTCTGAAGCAGAGGAATCCATCTCCTATCAGTCCTCTGGCTGTGGAGAATAAGGCTGAGTGATCCACACACGTGAGAACTGTCCTCTGCCAACTCCTCAGCACAGCCTGTTTTCTTACCCCTGGGCACAGCAACCAAGGAAATACTGGGTTTCTGCTCAGTATCAGAAGATAGCGAATTTCAGACTGTATCTGACAATCTTAAGAAAATTTTTCATCATCTCAACAGTGTACTTTACATCTAAGAGAACAATGGAAAAAATGTGTCCTTTTCCTATCTAAACTTTGCAGCTGCTCCAAGGGAAACAAACTCAACTTTTACTGTTTATTTCAGGGGAAACATGTTAATGCTACAAGCTGGCTGTGGGGGAATTAGCAGTTCACTCATTAGTTGTTCATGCATCAGGGGCAAAGTCAGGGAGTCCATTCTAGAAAAAGAGACAAAGTTGCTAAAGTCATTAGTTACCATCAGAGTCACCGAACAGCCAGGGAGCTTCCACAGGCTACTGTCTGCTGATACGACTCTGCAGTTAATGAAGCCCTCAATTTGTGTTTGCATTTCTGCATTTCATGGTAGAGTGAAAACTGCAACTTGGTGTGTACCTTCTAGAAACCTTTTTTTGGAGTCACTTTTACCTAAATCCTTTCCTAATCATCTTTTTCTCTAGAACAACGAAGTCCAAGCTGGAGGGCAGATTCCTAGCTGTGGCCATGGCTCTGTCAGCCAAGTTAAGCCAACCCAGCTGCCCGAGTTTTAGTGAGTGACTCTGTGATGCAGACAGCATCCCAGGCCTGCTATGGCTCCTGAAGGAACCAGCTCCTTCTCCTCCATCCTAGGGGCTATCACAGATACCTCAAATGCTGAGTATGCCATCTGTTGGAGTCCTTAAGCCAGCACTCCTCACCTTATGGGTTCCCTGGTCTCTTTACTTAATATCTCCTCAATTAACTTAATATCTCCTCCCACACCATCTCTGAAAGCTTCAGGCTTCTCTGGAAAACAGGCCACCCTATGGGGACAACAGCTTCCGGTCATGTCTTGCTAGCATGCTACTTATCTAGAGGAAGAGCTGCTCTTCCCATTAATCCTTTATGAGCCATTTAATGCAGACCTTAATCACCCTTCATAGGATTCTGTAATTGCCTCACAGATATTTTGGGTTTTTTATTAACAGACTTAGTAAATCTCAGTTTGAAGATAAACTTTTAAACAGTTTTTTCAACCCAGTAGACACGCTCCTGTTCCACTACAGAAAACTGGTGGTAGCTTTAAGGGAGAAGAAGTATGAAGAAATAAAACTATTTTTTCTCATTTGTTTGACCCCTACGAAAAAGGAAAATTTTTTAATGGATTCCCGTAGTCCAAGATATGACAAATATAAAGGAGTATTTCCATTGCTTGAATATTTAAAATTCTTATTTAATTTTATTCATTTTCTGACAATACCTTTTCAAACTATAATTTCTCATTCACAATAGCAAAAGTAGGTCTTGCATAACAATGTGAGCATGACATTTATAAATGCTTAAACGTCATTTCAGCCCAGATACAGAGGTTTGTGACAACAAATGAACAGGCGGATACTACCATCTTATGGGGCAAGTAATAAGAAATTACATGCAGCAATCAAGTTTATAAATATCTCAGTATCTCTGGTGAAACCTCAGCCACATCATTATGGCTTTTAGAAAGCTTTTACACCCCTCTTAGATTGACTGCATGATAATTTGCAACATGATAAACGATTGAGGAAAAAGTATTTTAAAATGTCGTGTCTTTCTGGTGCCTGACAAACATTGTGAAATGTCACCATTCTCTTCTGCAGTTACTGTCAGCTAAGGTCTTCTGCAGTTACCTAGGAACAGCATACATATCATTAGTATTAGACAGGTCGTCCAATTAAAGATGACTAACCACTGCCATTTTCAGGTCAGGCTGTATTTGTACAGTAAAGACAGTAATTTTCTAAAATGTAGGGGCAAAAAGTTTAGCACCTACTAATTACATATACTATGAGTCAAGGTAATGTCATGTGACTAGTCATGGTCTAATGTCAAGCAGTTAACCTTAAAATGTACAGTACTTCATTCATGGAAGTGCAAGCCATATGGAAGAAGAAGAAAAAAAAAAAACCCTACTGGAAAGTTTAAGTGCTTAATGAACTGGTTTACAAATCAGCCTCAAATACCCTTAAAAACTAGAGTCCTTCTTCTGCTTTCCCATATTTCTTACAGAAAAGCCAGCAATGTTCCTGAAATAACATACTTAGTGTTTTCGATTACTTACAGTTGCTTGTCATTTTTAATATGCCAACCAGTAAACTTTTCTTGTAGATAAATGGTGTGGAAAATCTCAGAATGCCTGCTGGCAAGAAATTCATTCATTAAATGTGATTGAAGACTTTCTTATGCTCCACATTTTTGTTAGTAGTTCAAAGAGAAAGAAATTCTCTGGAGATTAACTAAATGGAAAACCAAGGATTATAAAACAGGCTTTGCCTTTAAATATGAAAAAAAGTAAGAGAGGGAAAGAAGAAAATAAATTAGGAGGGAGGTGAGTTTGGAAAGTGAAAGAATTAGAAAATATGGATTTCTAACAAACCTCTAACCTAAAAGTCTGCAACCTGCCTCAACTGCGTTTCAATAGAAACATTGGTCTCCGTGACTTGTGTGAAAATGGCATTGAAAGATAGAACTGCAATGCAGTATTAGTTTCTAAATGTATGTCTATATTGTATAGGCCTTATATAATTTTAGGGCTACAAGATGTAGTGTTGGTCTAACCTTGCTGAAAGAGAAACTACTGGAAGTTTCACAGGTGGCTTATACGAAACCAAAAATGGGTCAAAATCAAGGCCTTTGAAAATTCCAATGTTTCACTTTCTTACCATTAACTGCTAGAAAGTACACTGAGAAAAAAACAAGAGGAAAAGACAGACAAGGATCTTTTGGCAAGCTCCTGCTCTTAAAAAATGCATGCATTTTTTAACAGCTATGATTCAAGACTGGTCTGAAGCTTTTTCAGGAAATTTTATTAATTATTTGAACACTACTGCTTAAAATTAAAGTTAACAACAAAGTCTGTACAGCACATTAAATCTGGTGCGAATGCACACAAAGAACAGCTATGTTTCTGCTGGCCTTGACATGTACAAATTAAGATGTGATCTCCAGTCTACTGAGCATAAAGTCTGTCAGTTTGGCTTCAAAATAGGATCTTATATGCCTTTGCACTGGAATTAAATTATCCAGACAGATTACCTCATGCTCAAGACAGTTATTTCCATCAAAAAGGTTCTTCATGACTCGATGCTTTCTTCAGGTTTCCAACAGCCCACTCTCACCCCTGCAGCTACAGAACTTGGCACAGCCATCCACGAGAAGTGGGCAAAGCATCTGCTCGGCTCCTCCAGTCCCCACCTACAGCTCTTTGCTGGCACATCCCTACGCTGATATTCTGCAACACCTTGCACTGAGACTGAAGTGTTGCACAGCGTAGCATTGATTTTGATATTTCAGGTAAAGCCCACTTCCTTTACCAGAAAGTAGAACAGTTTCTGTCTGCTAGCTTTGTGTTCCTGCACATGAACTGATGGTGCTATCTAATAGAATTGATCATGATTCTTTAGACCATAATAAATCATTTATAAAGCAAAACAAGTTTACTCATTTAATTAAAACCTTTAACTTAATAAGAAACACTGAGACGTCATATGCACAAAGCCTTGATTTTGTGTAAATATATTATAAAAAGTGTTCTCTGAAATTCAAAGCAGATTTAAAATTTATCAGAATTTTAGAAGTAACAAATAACTATCTATATATACAACTGGATTAACTAGATTAGTTTTACATTGCATTGCATTTTTCATGCTCTAGGAAAACTGAACAGGACTTTGCATGTACAGAATTCATTACATCCCTACAGCAGCAAGTATTGTCAGCTCAGCATTGAAGATGAGGTTCCTCAGAAACCAAACGTGAAATGAACTGTCCTGAACCACCCTCACCCGTCTGTGGCAGACTATGAGACAGGTACAGTTTTTTCACCTCCCAGTTTTTGCTCCCACTGCTAGGAAAAAACCTGAACCAAAACATACCCCCGGGATTCTTTGTGAAGGACACTGGCAGTAGAGATGACACAAGTAACTCTCCATATGTCCACTGCGATGCTGGGTGTGAGGTATTACTGATTCAATTTATCTTTTCCACTGCACTTCAGTAAGAGAGGGGGTTTTTCCATTTATAACTATGTGTAACCAAGTGAATTTTCATTTCAAAGACACTCACTGTATCCCTACAGTTTTGGTTGGCACATAGAGCAAAGATTTTTTTTTTTTCATCATCAAAACAGATCTTCTGATGAAGAGAAAGTTGATATATAATTTAGATGTGTATTTATGATGGTTCCTCATCAAGTTCACTTAAAAATCTTTCTCCCTTCAGCAAACTCTAGAATCAGCTTTTTCACTTCAACCATGAAAGTACCTGCCAGCCATCAGAGCACTTCAAAAGGACTGAGCTCGTCTATCTCATTCCTCATGCATGTAACAAATATATGTGAAATTTCAAAGCTAAACTAGTTCAAATTCCTGCTACCAGCTGGAGGCACATTTGGGTTCTGCTTTTCCTCATCCTGATTTCATGAAGAGAAGAAATAAAAGTCAGAAATAATCCAATTATATCCATATCCCAGACTCTAAAGTCAAAGAAGTAGGCAGAAATGCTGGACAAATAAGGTGAAGAAACAAAAGTAAGCTCTGCCTTTTTTCAGGAAACAAACAAACAAACAAAAAGTCAATGAAAATATGTAAATAATTCTTTTCCCACAGGTTATACAGGCCCAATTCAACATTGCCATGTGTCTTCCCTCTGCCAAATGGGTGGCCAAAAGCAGGGAAGCACAGGTAGGAGCCCACTCAGAGGCTATTTCCAGGCTGGAAATGACAGGCACTGTGGTTTCCCCAGCAGTGCCCAGAGCAGAAAGCAAATCTGAAGAGGCCTGATGGATTTAAGTCAGGCCAGGCTTTCCCTCTGCAGTGTCATGCCCCAGTACTCGCTGTGAGGCTGCAGTTCAGGAGGATGGCAAGCCAGGGCAGCTCTCGGGGCTGGGCTACCTCGGGCCCCCAGCCCCACCAGTGTGTGCAAGGGAAACGTGCTCACAGAACCCACCTTCACCTACCAGAGCCCTCTGTGTTCTTCTCTCCATAGAGGAGAGCTATTTATGACTGAAAAGCAGTATAATTCCCATCACAAGGACATTCATGGTCCTTGGGAAATATATTTTCTGTGCTTAAGGATGTAAGAATAACAAGTAGTAAGCCCCCAGACTTCCTTGATTTCCAAGAGGCTTTCTGAAGCACAGCAATGGACTCTCCCTGTTTATTGGTAACTGGAACATTATTTTATTCCATTGCTGTTTTTTCGCAATCTAAGACTGTGAAAAAAACTGTGGACTGCAGATCTATGATTCAGACAGATGATGCTAAAGCACATTGGTCATTGCTAACAGATGGAGAGGGATAACATCTCCCCACAAATGTATATCTGTAACAAGTCCCTCGTGTAGACGTGTTACGGAATAATAGTGGCTTTTGTACTGGCATATTTATTTAGCTTCCCTTGCTTAGATGAGCCCTAATATTTACTGATCTTAGCTTCTGTGATTATTTGCCATGAAGTTTACAGAAAGAGTTATAAAGTGTCCTTTTAAAAATAAATTACAGTAAGAGAGACATAGGCAAACTGTGAAAGCTAAGTACACTGTTACCTTGCTCCTTTGTGGGGAAAAAAATACTAAAGGTTGACTTGTGATGACTAACAGAGGAAACCATTTACCTTAGAACATAAATGACCTGATCTGTGTCAATATCCTCAGAAAACAATACCCAGGTAGCTTCTTTTAGTCCTAATACTATTTTAGCATCACCCTTTTGGCATAAAGAATTTTAAAAAAAACAAAACAAAACAAAACAACATAATTCCATAATTTTAGAAGTTAGGGGTTTTTTTCCCAGAATAACTGCAGCTGCACTGTAGGCTTACAAACCTGGTAAACTGTGTGAAACCTTGATTAAAAAGTGGCTTATTGAGATCTGTTCTTTTGCTGCACATCACCTCCAGCCTGATTTAGCAGCTAATACACTCTCAGGTTTCTGCAATTAAGATACGAATGTTATGTGATAACCAGCAGTAAATCTTGATTGTACTTGTTCTTAAGAGAGCAACAGTTAAATCAGGTCACTATGAAGCAGAAGAAAAAAAAAAAAAAGTTGAGTAGAGAGTGATCAAGATTGATAGTCGAACACTACATCTCCAAACATCACAACACTGGACTTCAGAATTTTTCAATGGTATGTAAAATTTTATTTAAAATTGGTATTGTACACCTTAGTGATTTTTTAATAGCCAGTTTAGGTAGAAATGCAGACCTGATTGCTCAGAGGGGGTCTCTCTCTTCACACTCAAATTTCTGAAATGTGGATACACTTTAGAAAATGCTCCCCACATTATTTAAACATTAAGAAAAAAAAAAAAAAAGAAAAAAGGTGATGATTCCTAGCAAGATAGTATAAGGAGAGGAAGTTAAACTGGTGCAGAGGCTAATAAAATCAAGCTTGGTGCGTAAGAGGAAAAAGTGAATCATATAACAGCTTGTTGACTCAAGAATAATGATGGAGATGACTGAACCAGACAAATCCTTTATCTCAATAGCAGATGGGAGTGAATCCAGAAGGCTTGTGAGAGCTATTTTGCCTTTAGATGAAGGAGTGACAGACAAAAAAATCCCATATTGATACTGTCCCCAACACTACAAGCCACAGCACAGCTGTATAACTGTGTGACACAGAACAGTCTTCATAAGATAGAAAAAAAATGCTTCACAAATAATCCATAATAGCTTTTAGGTCTGCTCAGGGACACACATCCTCATGTCCTAAAAACAGAGACTTTTTTTCTTCATATAGGGAACAAATATAAAAGCTTGGTATTTTCTCTGCTCTCCTCAGAGCTTCCACTGGGTTTTCCCTCCAAAGAGTAAAAACAGAGTTCTTCATTAAGAGCAAGGAGAGAGGATACCTGTTGTCCATACAGTCTACAGTCAAGGACAACAGCACTTATAGGTGCTGTCCTTGAACAGCACCTATAAGTGCAGAAAGTGAACTGGCAGCTGAGCAACTAGGTATTTTATAATGAGCTCTATATACTGCAATAGAGCATTGTGCCATTTAATAGAAAATGAACTTACCTAGGGTCTGTTCTCAGTGCAAGCAGAAAGGTTAGTTCAAAGTAACAAGGCATGCTCCTCACAAAAGGGTGAGTAATAGCAATTTCCTACAATTATACTCGCTATGTCTCCAATATGCCAAGCACGTTAAAGTGCAATGACCAGCAGGATCAAAAACCAAGTAGCTCTTCCTAGTACTGTCTAATTATTTTTTCTTCTGAGCAATACAAAAAGCTACAGCAAATCCATCTTTCGTGTTCCCCGTCATCTCACTTGAGACTTTCTTTCTCGCTTATGTTACTAGCAGAACATCAGCGAAGCTCTTTCCTGCCAATGCAGGAGGAAAGATCATGTTAGTGAAAATGTACGTTATCTAAGGGCAAATTCCTTCACTAATAAGAGTCAGAAGGGCTTTTGTTACTGATATCAGTGGTATCTGGCATGAGTTTGAGTGTATGTACCATGATTCCGGTGTAGTAACTTATATTTTTTAGTAAGTGTAATAAAACACTAGGAGTTGAAATATTTTGTCATACTTCTGTAATTCAGACCAATACTGAAGCAGTGAAAGTGAGAGGAAAACTGTGTCCTATCTTCCCCATTTATTGCATTTTATTTCAATTTTATACAGGTGTAGAAGCCTGGAGAGGTATCATGAAAAAGTATAATACAGTCTGGCACTTTTTTAAAAGCTGATTTCATGCATGCTGTACCTTTATTTATTAATAAATATTCCGAGATTGTTGCAAATACTTTTCTCATACATACTGTCGTTCTTCATGGCTAGAGACTCCATGAAGTAGCTAACTAGCTGGCCCACAGAGAAGAGCGTAACACAGTCAAAAGGCATCTCCTGAGAAGCCCTACAGCAATATTTTCACTTTCAAGTTTCAGGTATTTGGAGCTTTTTGAGAAGAAAAATTCTCTAATGAAGACAAAAGGAAGACTAGGAAACACTGGTTCCAAACAAAGGAAGAAGATGTGGTGTCTGATCCAACATGCATTTGACTAGCTCTTGATTCAAGGACAGCAATTCATCACAGGGGAACAGTGTGGATGCAAAATCTTTTTCTGATTCTGCATACAAGCACTTCTCAACTATTGCGTGTGTATGTGGGCACGTACATCTTACAGACACACATGCAAGTCTTGCATGGAGAGACTCAGGCACCAAGGAGGTCATCCCCAGGTCATGAAAATATTTTTCATGTTTCTGTTCGCAAACATCTTAGATCTAAAGCACACTTCTAATTTTAACTAAAGAAATTGCATTTGCAGATACTCAAAATCATATGAAAAAGACAGATTTGGCACAGTTCACAAACAAAATCAAAACCACATGACTCCAAGGGAGAAAGAAACTGAACCCTTTAGGAAGCGACCCACTATTCCATGTCTTTATTAACCCTCTTACACCTTATGATTCAGTAGTTCATTCTTCTTTAATCAAACAATCTGAAAGAAAAACCTTTTTTTATCAAATTATTACATATTTGCATTAAAAGACAAAATTAGAGCTGCTTGGATTGGTTCATAAAATATTAGATATCTGGTCTCTGCCATATTTACTACTTCTTTTTTTTTCTATGCATTTTACTTAACTTTCTCTTTCATCCTGGGTTTAACTTTTATGATCACAGCATGTTGACTGCCAAAAGCATGTTTCAGTATATTTTTTCCAGCTGCCTGCTAAGCCATAAAGAAAAAAAAAAAAGAGTTACAAAATGTAAAATAATATTTTTTAAAAAGTGTTCAGATTATAGGAACACAGAAATGGGAAGGCCTGATGATTACCACATTGTTCATTGAAGACTGCACTTAATGAAAGGCAGCAAATTTAGGAAAGAGCAGCCAGCACATAAAACTCATCAAGACATGCTACTAACCCAGCAGGTAGGAACAATACTTTCTACTAAAAACAGTCACGTGATATTTGATATGACACGGTTTTCCTTCTAACCATAGAAACTTCTGTATTTATACAATAAAGACATTTTCCCTTTTAACTTCATTAGTAGCAAAAACTACCACTGATATTACATTGAGAGCTCAGTTTTACCATCTTTTCTCTTTATTTAGGACTTGAAGTAGTGAAGCACGTTAAACATATGCTTACCTTCAGCACATCAGAGGGGTTAGTCTGGAACATAAAGTCAAGCACATGCTCAGGAGTGTGCCAGAATAAAGCATTACAGCCTCATGCAAAAGCAACAACATTGAGAAGAGTTTTCCACTGACTCCTGTAAATTCTGGATCAAGTCTTTATTTCTGAAAAATCTCTTTCGGGATGCAATTTTCCCATATTTGGTTTCTGTCCACATTTAACTACTCTTTTTTTTTTTTTTTTTTTTTTTTTAAGCAAAAGCTTTTCACCTATTTATAAATTATCTGGGGGTAAAAACATATAGGCCCTATTAAAAAAATATTTTTTTTTGCAAAGATATTTTCTTTGCACTTGTGTAACCCAGAAAGCAAATAATTTTCTCATGTTAAAATTCCCCAGGTAGCTTGTCTTCACTGAGGTCTCCTCTCCAAACCAGGTATGAAGGAATAGATTTATAAAAACTTGAAAACTCCATCTTGCAGTAGGCAATATGAAATTTAGAATCATGACACTATTTGAAAAGCTACTAAAAAGATACATATAAAGTATCAGGGCTAGGGACATGGTTGTAGTGGGGTGTTGATGCTTAACTGTCTACTCTGCAGTCTTGTATCTGGTAACCAGCTGTAGAAAGGCACACTGAGGTTAGTACAATATTAAGCCTTTCTTTCTCTTATTTTGCTTTAAAAGTGAGACAGAAAGTAAAAATACCTTTATATTATACTACTAATATGCTAAAACAACTAGAGAATGACACTTTTTTACAGAGGGAAGACAAAGCAACCCTTAGTGATAAGCCTGTGCTGGGAACAAATGTGTGCTAGGCTCTCAGGGTAATTTTTTTTTCCCCTCATTGGACATGGTAGTCTACTACTGTAACTCCATAAAAGCAACAAACTCAAAACTGAGGTTCCCTTATAAAATACTTAATGTCAGAAGCAATGCTGTTATCACATCTCATGCTATTCAGAAGGCCCCATTAGATCCAAACGATCAACTCAATGTGTTAAAGGAAGCAGGAGATGAGGACAAATCTAAGTTTTATGGTAGGAAGGAAAAAAAAAAAAAAAAAAAGTAAAATCCCAAGACATAATTTCAGGAACCATAAGAGTTTCCTGACTAGAACGGCTCCCAGACTTCCATTAAGACATTGTCCTGTCATGGCTGCATAACTTATAAACTACCAAGCTAAAAGATAACACTGTGTAACATAGGAAAACAGAGTTTATTGGGCTTTATAAGCTATGTGTTATACGTGACTGTTACAAGCAGTTCATGCTTTGACTTACAGCTCTTTCTAACCAGGCAAAAATAGTCTGACTACGACGTTTTTTTCCCAGAAAAATGCCTATTTTAGATTGCTTGACAATGGTGACTGGCTTGAGACATGTATACAAATATGAAAAAAATCTATAGTTTATTGTATTGATCACTAAACAACATGATTTTTTTTTTAAAAAAAACACATTGCTGGGAGACAACAGCCCTCTTTCCTGACACAGGAACGTACACAGGCACGATTACAAGGGATCGTCGCAGTGCACAAAGCCACGCAGGGATCTTAACCATGGGTTACTCAAATCTGCCGCTCCAGCAGTGCGGGGCTTTCCATACAAGTATTAATACTATTATCACCAATCCTTAACAGTCTCCACGACAGGACAGAAACCACTGTGCTGTCACTGAACAAAGATTGTACCTGCTCTCAGAGGATTTGCTATCTAAGCAAAAGAACAAGAGAGAATAGAAGCATATGGCAAGCACAGGGCAGGCAACAATCTTACCATAAGATCTCTTTAATCCCTTTTCCTCCTTTACCTTTAGGAACTGCTGTGAAAAAAGTATTATGGAGAGATCTGAAGGAGGGCATCAAATCGTGGCTTCTGACACTGTTGTGGGGAAGTTGTGTGCTACCACAGATGTCACCATGGGAGCATGTACAAGGCAGGTGGTTTAAAAATTTGCTCAGTGGACAACAGAAGTGATCAGTAATGGCTCAGAAGTACAAATTAATGCTTTAATGTTTACTAACATTTTGGTAGTTAATGTTTCAACAGCAACAAAATGAAGTACCAGTCCTAAATGATGCTCAAAGCCTTCAGACTCAAAGAACCTCCAAAACAGGCAGAATAAGCGACATTTAACTCAAATAGGCAACTGAATATGAATACATTTTTTCTTAAGGAACAGTCCATTTTGAGATGTAATGAAAAAAACAGAGATGTTTGTATAAGGAAAACAAGACTGTCCAAAATGAAAATCAGTTCACTGTACAACTGGTATAAAAGCAGGTGAATTTTGGCAGAAGAAGAAATGCATAGCACTCACTTCTCATTACAGGACAATTGTTTTTGAATATAGCGTTAAGGTTTCCACTAAACATTTAAGGGTGTTATAACATTTTTGAAAGTTTGTGCAACTTTACTACAGAACCCTTTCTTCACAGATTTTCACTACAGAAATACCCTAACCCATGTCATTTTGGTATCATAACGTTGTGTATCATAGAAAGCAGTATGATGTGTGATGTTCAGCTGATATTTGCTTATCGTTGGGCTTTATAGCTACATGTTTCTATTTAAAGGAAGGAAGGAAAGTGCTATCTTATGGCTTTATTTTAGGATTGCTGAATTGTGACTACACCCCCACAAATCTACCTACAAAGGAAAACACAAGTTTTGTGAAAAGCAATGTCACACCTAGTGAACATAACATTTTTTCAGGTAAATTAGACAAAACTAGAGAAAAGACTCTGCTCTTGTTATGACCTTCCTGTGCAGTTTCATTTCAATCCCATGAATATTCTAAATCTCAACATACGAGAGTGACAGACAACTGTTTTTTGGGGTTTTTTTATAAATTGGGTAAGGGAAGAAGCCAGAGGAACTGGTATGTTCTGCATGGATATTGTATATTCTCTGCCTGACAGAAGATTTTGCTCTAAACTATCCTTCAATGTTTATCTACAGTAGGCTGTCTGTAGTGTGACACTGCAGACAGCCTGAATTAGCTGTCACACCCCAGAGGAGCCTCAGAAAGGCAGCAATCACAAACAGGTGAAATTCTGCAGCTTGACAGCACAGCACCAACAGCAGAAAAAAGTGGACTTGCTGTTCAAAGTCTCCCCCTGTGGCTTACATGGATTGAACCCCTCTCCCCATGCAGAGCTTTTGGGTCTTTTCCCTCAACTCCGTCTCTCTTACATAGAGGAAATCCTTGCTAGAGCTAGACATAGTCTCTTTTTCCTATGAGTGAATTACTTAGGAGGTTGCAAATATCCTGGAGAGCCAGTATCCAAGAACCTGTCAAAGAAAAAGGTCCTCACCACAACAATTTTCTTTTTAAAATTAATCTGCCTAAAAGGGTAAATGCTGATATTCAAATTTATTATGAGCGTTCAGAGTCACATCTTTCTTAATACTGAAATTAGGGTGTGTTATAGTTATTGCTTGAGTCTGCACACTCAAAAAGTAGTTCTTGCTTTCTGGAGGGCTGGAAACATTAATTCATTAAAAAATAGAACACTACATAAAATTGAAATGTGGTTATTGCTTGAGTCTGCACACTCAGAAAGTAGTTCTTGCTTTCTGGAGGACTGGAAACATTAATTCATTAAAAAAATAGAACACTACATAAAATTGAAATGTCTTAGCACATCTGAGATTTGACAAAACAGTGTCAAATCAGGTTGCTTCAAATCCTCTGCCTGTCTGTGAATTAAAGAAGGATCATTGCCATAACCAATTAGACTCCAGTTCAACATTGCACTTAAATCTGTTTCTGACAGTGAGCAGAAAAGTAGCCTGAACTAAGTTTAGAGAAGAGCTAGCATAGAAATCACCCTACTGGTTCACAATAGTGATTTATTTGTTTATTTATTTTAAATTCAGTAAGTAGTTTTTAATAAAAGGAAGGCCCAGATGTTTGGAAGTGCAGAAACTCCACATTTCAAACTTATAAGCACTTATGTAAGAAGTTATGTGGATAAGATCTGGGTAAGTAACATTTCCAATTTTTAATGTTTTGTTTGTTTGTTTTTTCCATTACACAAAGTGCTAGCTGTATTATTTCATATAGAAAGAGGATTTTACTCTTTGGAAGTTTGCCATGCCATACTTTCCATTATGGTTTAATTCAGTGTTTTCACTCTTTCAGTTTTGTGGTATGGGATTGCTCTGTTAATCAAAAAATTGACTGCAACTAGTTATCAGTTATAAAGGAATAACAAGACATAAAGATGATGGACACAGCTGAGTTTGGGTGGCAGCAAACCACAGAAGTAGCACACTACTAGTCTTATGCACATCCGTGTAACACTGATGTGCCTTCTATAAATAATTCACTCTGAAGATATACTGTTTTCAGTGACACTGTACATGTCAGAGCACTAAAGAGGCAAGCAGATTCCCCTCAGAGCACATTTCTATGTAAGATGTCTTTTTCTGTCAAATATAGGAAATTTAGATTTTACTTTGGCATCAATATTCTATGCTGGGGAATACTGGATACTGAACCTGCTACATTTTGCTGACACAAATTCTTAATGCTATTTTTTTCTTACACAAGCCCTGATGTAGGTAATTTCACTGAATTATTCTGGAAGCAGAATACTTGGTAGCAGACCAAGCTAAACTTCTCATCTTCTTAAGAGGGCCTGTTCAATGCAAGTTGCTATGCTGTCATACTAGCAACAGACATTTAAGGATCCTGACGACTTTGTCCCCCCACTACTCAGGGGAGGCTAGGTATGGGATTTGGGATCTATTATGTGGTGCACTTCAATTGCCTTCAAGAGGAATTGAACTACACTTTCATTTTTTAGAGTAATGAACACTTACGTACAGAAGTGAGAAGATTTATTCATATACGTCATATGGTTGTCTACCAGAAAAGCAAAGAATTAGATGTTAGGAAGATAATCTACAAGTTGTTATCACCATGCCTAATGTACTATGCCTAATTTGCCCTCAAATCTCTCCACTGGATCTATAAAATGCAGAAACTATCCACAAAGCAATGAAGCAAGTATGGGACAGTTCAGCTCGCCAAAAGCATCCTATAGTAGTCATAAATCCTACATTGTTTACGTAGTAGTCATAAATCCTATTTTACATCACAGTGCACACAAGCTTCATTTCATATCATAATGGGCTTGAAGTGAGTATAGAAAAATACACTATCTCCTTTAAAAATTTTAAAGTTATGGTATTATAATTATCTTTATCAACCATTTCATATGTATGTGCTGTTGCATTAAGACAAAGCATGTTTCTTCCAAGAACTTCCAACCACTCACCTTCCTTCAGAAGCCTCTAACCTTTAGAAACACTTGTGGGTTTTTAATTTATCTTATCCTTTTACAGAATGTCAGAAATTTAAAAGAAAGAGGCATATTTAAACTACTAACTTAGAGGAAAAGCTAATCACTTATTTTAAAAAAAAACTCTCAAAATTAAGAAAACATTTAATACATGCTAAGATTTTCCTCTGCAAATCACTATGGAAATACAAGTGCTGCTGTGCTCCTGTAGCAGTTGCATGTCCTTCAGTTTGGAAAATGGGAGGCCAGGATTTCCTGAGGTTAAAATATGATGCAGAAGATAATCACATTGAACTTCTTCCACCAAGTTGAAATATTTCAGAAGATATTGCAGACTTCAGGGAGAGTTAAGCTAAGCTGGCATAAGAGGTCAATTAATAAAGACAAGTATAGAGAAGAATACAGGGCCAGGATAAGCTACCCAAGGCAGACAATAAGGTGAAATAAGAAATAACATGCCACGTCAGCCTCTGAAAGGTGCGAGTTCAATTCTGCTGCCAGGCTTGTAAGCGAACAAAGGGAGTAGCCTCACAGCATCGCAGCGGCTGGAAAACATCACTTGGAAATTCAGACACTTACCCAGAAGGCTATTCCATGATTCAAGCTGACGTTTTTGAGAACAGCAAAGAAGTACTTTGAAAAAATTGGAGATCCTCTGAGGTGAAGGGGGAGGGAGAGGGAAATTACACTGCATGGGACCCAAAAAGAAGCAAACCCGGCAGACTGTGCTCAGACAGTGCTCTCTCCTGGAGCCAAAGAAACAGAGGTGCCAAGCGCTGAGCATCCTGGATGCATGGTCCTCAAACCAGTGGTGCCTCAGCGTGGCACACTCCCTCCCAGAACTGGGACCCTGGCTGGTCCAGCCCGAGTGCCGCTCTCAGACTCAGCAACAGGCAGCACCGGGCCACAAAGTTAATGTTTCCATGACCTTGTTACAACCTAGTGACCACTGCATCAGCTTTCCATCATCATTCACCCCGTGAAATCGCACCACACTGAGCATCCTGCTGTTTTCACGTCATCTAAAATTGCAAAGAATTGTTATGCTCACAATCAGAAGGAAAAAAAAAAATGAAGGGAAAAAAAAACCCCTCGTCTTCATTGGCTTATGCCACAGACCTAACAAGACCAACAGGCAGCGGCCTAAGAACACACAGGAGGGAACATTTATTCTAAGAATTAGCTCATAGTTGTTTTCAGAATTTAATTTCCTAACTTGAATACTACTAGATGTTTTTCCTGTTTTGTTTTGGGTTTTTTTACATGATTATTTTCTTATTTCATATTTTCACCTTTTTCGCATAAACTACTCCCTCACTACCGAGTTTACACAGTTTATTACCTTCTCTCTGATTAAGCATTCCACACTAAAAGTAGTTTCCATGTGTGACCTCACCACTGCTCCATCCTAATCCTTACCCTTTGGTTTCTGTCCATCCACCCTGAAAAACATTCAATTTGGCACAGTAATTAGCATCAATTCACTGGAGATCTGTTGGACACCCAAGACAGCAGCAGCTAAGTCTCCCAGGTTACCGCCAAACTAATATACTTTCATTTATTCTCTTTATGGCCTTGGCAAGTGGTAAAGTAAAAATAACGCTTAGCCTCCCAGACGACCATAATGTTGGGTTTTTCTCAAGCACTAGGAAATGATGGAACATCACATATGTTGGGACAATGATGGGACATGCACTGTCCCAGCTGAGGTGTCAAAATGTGACATTTTTCTAGCTGCTACCTCTACAGGCTTAATGCCTTAAGATTACACACCACTCTTGCCAAATCATTTTTAATCTTCCTTTCTTACATTTTTACATTATATCCATCATCATAGTACTCTTACCCCTGAAAAAAAACTTGCAACCCATTTCCACTTCTGCTTAAGTAGCTGTGCAATGCATTAATGTTTGTACAAAAGCCAGCTCATTTTTCCACTGCTGTTGACTTCAGTTCCCAGGAACAATGCATTTGTCTTTGTCATAAGTAGAACCAATTCAAATTAAGGAAAAAGTGTCCTGAATAGCAATGTTTTGGTTCACAATATGGATCACAATTATGTTTCGATTACAGATCGCCCTCAAAAGCCAAATTAATTAAAAAATCATATATACTATGACTGCACTTCTACAAAAATTATGAAGTTTTGCCTAGTTCATTTTCTTCTGATCATTCTAAAAATTATAATGCTTAATAATTAACTAAAAACATTTCTTAATTCATTGTTTACATGCCACTTATCAGTAAAATGTAATTCCATAGAGTGTATCTACAAACATTGCTTATGATCACTAGTTCCTGAGGAAATCCCACAGAGACACAGGTTTGAAACCATAGTCATGACATTATGACAATATTATGAGCTGACACGTCAAATAAAGTTCAGCACTTACATGTGAAAAATCAAAATATCAGTAATTTCCTTCTAAAGTTCTGATTAAAAAATACTCAACGTCATCTTTGTGATATCAGCTATGGGCATTATTTCACACAAAAATATCAAGGAAAACCTAATAACAGCACTTCAATAATGTCATCAGCATTGACAAAGCAAGACATTTTGATTTCTTTGCTTGCCTGTTTTCACAGAATACCTGGATCTTACAATACCTCCAGTCCCTTTGGGAATGAATGCCTCACATTTGTTAAAGATCATCTCTTTCTGAGGATGTCAACGTCCAGATTATTAGGAAACATAAAAATTTGTATCTGTACTCATTAAAAATTCTGTGACACTTCCTTAATGAATGGGTTGTTTATCCTGGTCCTCTCTCCAGACTTCCAATTTCAACAAGCAGACTGCATGAGGAAATCTTGTAATTGGAGCTGTGACAGCAGCATGGATGAGTTAAACCTACCTAAGCGGGTGACAAGAGTGACTAAGATGCAGGTTTAAGCGCAGGCTACCAATACAAATAAGCACTCAACAATCCCAGTCAGCTCAAAACACCCTCAGGAAAAGCTCTATTAACATAGAGGAAAACCCCTATTAACGTATTTTCATCAAGACCATTGCATTCAGTCACTTGACTAAACAAAGTGTAAGTGTCCCTTCTGGTACAACTGCACTTTGAGTTATTTGGTAGGTACCCTACAAAGGGATGGGTCTGTGCATATCTTTTCTTAATAAATTTGTCTTTCACACATATATATTACCCATATATCAACAACTAAAAATAATGAAATTGTCTGTGATGTCTTCTTAACTCTTCAGCAATTTTAGAGTCTGTTAAACTCTTGGTAAATAGTCTTGCTATGATCCTTCAGAGTAAACACTCCTGAACAAATCTCACAACATGGACAGATCTTTTTAACTAGCATCAAAACACTCCTTTCTCTTTTGATACAGCCTACAGAAAATCCTTCCTAGAATAATGGGCACTCAGTAAACATTTTCCGCTATTGCATTATAATTGTTCACATAGCAACACACTAACACTCTTGGGAGAATTTTGTTTCTTTTTATCTGAAGAGCTTTCACAGACTTTAACATTAGGTAGATTCTTTTATTTCTTTTCTCTATTTGTAGAGAAATAAATAAGACAGTTATTCAAGATGTACCATATGCCTCTAACCTATCTGCTCTTACCCCTTCAGTACATGAGAAAGTTTTAGAAAGTTACCTTTGATATTTTTGTTCCCATTCTCTAAGACCACTTCCTTTTTAATGTTATTTATGTTTTTCCCCTTTGAAATTACTGAATTGCAAACAAAGCAAGCTCTTGATTTGAACCCAGTTTAGGCTTAGCAGACCTTAAAGGCTTTTGAGCCCAATGTGAATATTTGAAATTCTGTTTTCTGAGGGTATCTTTCATTCTGCCACCTACCAATGGTATTCTGGTTTGCCTTGGTCCTCTGGTGAGATAGGATCACTGTGTTTGCAGTGCTACAGATACTGGCCTCACTCAGGACAACCTGAAAACCTCCCAAGTACACGGCAGCTTTTATAGAGTTGCCACAAAGCTCAAAAGATCTTTTTTTATAACATATAATAGTGCTTGAAGTTTTGAAAGATGGGTCAACATACGCCAGGAAATCACCTGCAAAAAGACTTAATAAACAACTGAAGAACTTTGATGCACCATGCAAGAATGGCAAACCGAGACCTGAATTTCAACTATACTTTCATGATTCGAACTCTGAACAGTTGGATAATTTTACATGTTTATTCATTTTTATTAAAATTTATTTAAACAAACTATGTTAGGAAAAATAAAACAAGACTCTTTCTTCAAGGTGAAACCTTGCCATGGAAGAATTGTGACCCACTCCAGGAAAGACCACTCCACAGAGTCTTGACTGATCCAGGAAATCAAGGTATACAAAGAAAAGACACAAGACTTGTGATTTTTGACATTTTAAAGTCCAAAATTTTAAATTTTTTTAAACCTACAAGACTGTCATTTTTATATGGATACTATTATTCCTATTATCTTCTTCTGGTAATTTTTCATAGAGTAAATTCCAAAGGAATAACAAAAAAACCCAAACCAAAACAAAACAAAACCATTTTTGTTTTGTAAGGCTTTAAAAATAAAAAAGCCACTTTGAAAAGAGTTTCTTGTTTGTTTGTTTTTGATGTTCACTTTTTGGGGGGGGGATTTGGGGCTTTTTTCTAATTCCCCCAAGAGCTTAATATAAAAGACTGTTTTTTGAAGTAATCTGAAATTATAACTGCTACTAGGGATAGCCAAGCAAACAGGAAATAAAATCAATCAGAATATCAATTTTGCACACACTGAAGACCAGGAAAGCTTTGCTAATGACATCAGGAAAGGCAGAACATCACAAATTAGCTATGTAACTGACTCGGAACAAGGGAAGAAGAAGAGCGTGGGCTTCATGTATTGTCTTCTGTTGTTAAACTTTCAACTGTGCACACTTAACAATATAAAACAATCTACAACACAAGATCAAGCATAACTGTGTGTTAATTTGTATCTGCATATTTTAAATTCAAAAAAAATCTTCAGATTATCTCAGATTCACTCACTTATAGAACAGAAGAATTAACAAAATTTCAAAACTACTGGCTGCTGCTTGGCCTGCCCTGCTCATAATAACTCAGGAGTCTCCATGAGACTTCACTGCTGTGGCAAGTAACTGCCATCAGTGCTATTTTAATAATGTTAAGATAGAACATTTGCCCTGCTTCTTTTCTCATTTTCATGTCATCACTCTATGGAAAGGTAATTTCAGCATGAATATGAAGGGGTGGAAAGTTTACCAAATATCTAGTTTTTAATGGGTAATTCTATCCAAGACTAGGACTAGTGTATATTTGAAATTCAAATTTACTTTCTCCTCTCTAGTATTCAATGAACTTTAAAGATCAACTCAGCAATTTCCCCACTGACGGGTACACCTTCACTTCCACATTGATAAGCTTCTGCTGCAGCTCCCAAGAAACAGATCCACTACACCACCAATGGTTGAGAGATTTGAATTTTTCCTTTCTACAAGAACCTTTTGGAAGATTTTTTTTTTATATAAAATGTACACATACAGATAAATATGCAGATGCGATCACATATGATTTTAACCTATTATAAGTTATTTCATATTATTAATAATGGCTTATGAGGGTTTATGATAGCCCACCCTCTCATCTCGCTTCCATAGTACTTAACAGTGTAGGTAATACATTAAGCCCTGGATCCCTTGATGTCACTGGCAAAGTTTCAATGGACTTTATGGTGTGCAGAACTGAAACCCCTATAGATTTTCATGCTATTTGATCTTGACTACTTTACTGAAAGATGCATTCATCACTGTAAAACAGTTAATGTGAAAGCTAGAAGAAACAACTCTTGACATATATTTCTTGAAATGCACTTAATGCACTGCTGATAAACTGTTTCAAAAACTAAACATGCTACCCAATTTGCCAAGTAAACACAAAGAGAAGCTACACTGCATTAATCTCAATGTTTTTTTTTAAGCCACAAAGAGTAACATAATGGCAGCCAAAGGGAAAGTAACAGAAGAGGATGGCGACTGCACTGAAATCAACCTATCCCTCACCTGAAGCCATCAGAGGGAAGAGTTTGACTCACACTCCCGTTGACACTACACATGAAAATCTCAATAACCAAATCAGCATTTTTCTGTACCAATATTAATGGTGAAATAATCACAGCATTTTGTTTGCCTGCTTCCACTCCTATACACTAGGCAAGACCCTTACACTTACTGCCTCTTGTACTCCCATGCTCTTCCTCTCAGAGGTTTCTATTCAGACACTAACTGCAATGATAGATCCCAGTTCATACAGACTACAGCAATCATCTCATCATCAGCTGAACCACTGATGTCATTATTCATCTCTTGATTTTATGTATCTAAATGTAAACATGATTTCTATCTTCGTTCAAAGCTTTGAAAGGGACATTTAATGACAGAGCTATAAATGGCTTAGGAGGATCCCTGTCTGTGGTTTCTCCTTGGCATTTGTAATGCACCTTTCCTTCCACAGCTGCAGCTGCTTCAATTTTCCTGCAATTCTGCTGGAGATCCTCCTACAGAAAGGACAAGTTCTGCTCTACACCACAATATTATAAAAAGATTGCTTACTAATGTACCATGTTCTTGTTGTAAATTACAGCTATGGCTTCCTTCTAGATAGTATAAACCTGATACACCCTGTAATGCTGGCTGTAGAAAATTGGAAGTCTACAGAATCTGCAGCAAGACCACATTTACTCCAGTTTCTTCTGTTTCCTCTCCTCTATTTCACCTTTACTGTATTTTCAGAGGCTGCCTTTAAAAGAAAACTGCAGTGATTAAAAAAAACAATTGAGGAGAAAAATATAGGAATAGTAAAAAGAAAGGAGGAGGAAGAAAGGAAAGAGAAAAATGTTTTAAATTATTCCTTGTATTAAAAAAATATATATGCCGTTCACAGCTTTCCAGGATGCAATAAATTTAAATTACAATTGGGAGCTCATAAAGGTTTCAACCTACATTTTTCTATACCAGCAATAGGGTAAAGTCCATCTAACTCAATGTCCACACAATTAATTTTAATAGAAATAGTCTGGGAAGTGCTCCCAGATGACAGGCACCAGCAATAAGCAAATTGTAAGTTGCTCAGCTCTGGATGCTCACCTGTCCTTTGCAAAATACAGACCTCTTCCTAACTCTGGTAGTAGAATGATGCTCAAGGTCCTGCCTCAAACCAATCTACTTTATGTTGGAAAAAACCCTGTGAGATCTGTGATATATATTGAAAGCAATTTAGAGTACATTTTGCTACAAAGTGAATAAGGAACATAGAGTGACACCATGTTCTGCTCTAGCCTGCACTTACATAGCGGACGAATAAGAGCAGAAGACAATGCCATCAGTCATTAGAGAGGACACTAAAGAAACCTTAAGCAGGACCTCCAGTCTTCAAAAAGGGCAAGAAGGAGGACCTGGGTAACTGTAGACCTGTCAGCCTCACCTCCACCCCTGGAAAGGTGATGGAATGACTTACCCTCAGCACCATCTCTAGGCATATCAGGAATAAGAAGGTCATTAGAAGCACTCCACATGGTTGTGCCAAGGGGAAGTCATGTTTAACCAACCTGATAGCCTTTTATGACAACATAACCAGGTGGACAGATGATGGTAGAACACTGGATATGGTTTATCTTGATTTCAGCAAAGCATTTGACACCATCTCCCACAGCATCCTCACAGCTAAACAGAGGAAGTGTGGTCTGGATGACTGGGTAGTGACTGAAGTGGTTGAAAGGAAGAAGTCAGAGAGTTGTGGTCAATGGGCCAGAGTCTAGTTGGAGGCTTGTGTCTAGTGGAGTCCCTCAAGGGTCAGTGTACTACTCAGTGTATTCATCAACAACCTGGATGAGGGAATAAAGTGCACTGTCAGCAAGTTTTCTGACAATACAAAGCTGGGAGGAGTGGCCGACATGCCAGAAGGCTGTGCTGCCACTCAGCAAGACCTGGACAGGCTGGAGAGCTGGGCGCAGAGAAATTTAATGACATACAACAAGGGCAAGTATAGGTGTTGCATCTGGGAAAGAACAACCCCATGTACCAGTATAGGCTGGGGACAGACCTGTTGGAGAGCAGCATAGGGGAAATGGACCTGAGGGTTCTGGTGGACAGAAGGATGACCATGAGCCAGCACTGTGCCCTCATGGCCAAGAAGGTCAATGGCATCCTGGGGTGTATTAGAAGGGGTGTGGTTAGTAGGTCGAGAGAGGTTCCCCTCCCCCTCTACTCTGCCCTGGCGAGCCCACATATGGAATATTGTGTCCAGTTCTGGGTCCCTCAGTTCAAGAAGGACAGGGAACTGCTTGGAAGACTCCAGTACAGAGCCACAGAGACAATTAAGGGAGTGGAACATCTCCCTTATGAGGAAAGGCTGAGGGAGCTGGGTCTCTTTAGCTTGGAGAAGAGGAGACTGAGGGGTGACCTCATTAATGTTTATCAATATGTAAAGGCTGAATGTCATGAGGATGGAGCCAGGCTCTTCTCAGTGACGTCCAATGGTAGGACAAGGGGCAATGGGTGCAAGCTGGAGCATAGGAGGTTCCATGTAAACATAAGGAAAAACTTTCTCACTGTGAAAGTGACAGGCCACTAGAACAGGCTGCCCAGAGAGGTTGTGGAGTCTCCTTCTCTGTAGACATTCAAAACCCACCTGGATGCATTCCTGTGTGACCTACTGTAGGTGATCCTGCTCCAGCAGGGGGATTGGACTAGATGATCTTTCGAGGTACCTTCCAGTCCCTAACATTCTGTGATCCTGTGATTCTGTGACCTGAAACAGGAGCCTCCATCTCCTCTGGCCATGTTAAATTCGTATTTTTGGTTTAGATTAACCTAATCCTTTCAATTCCTAGGAAGGAAATTAAAACTGTATTGGACCACACTCACCAATATCTCCAGTTTCTGTGGTGTTTGGGCAAAGGATTCCCTCTCACTGGGATTACTGGAACAGCACTGAAATGTTATCCAAAGGTGCAATTTACATGGGACAAAGCTTAGGAAGCATACATCTAATAGCAGCTCTGTTTACATTTAAAAAGAACATTGCTGGAGCCTTTTATTGATTTTTTGTACAGGATACATTTCACCTCTTGATAATTCAGCTGTTTCTACAGGTTTCTGAAACTGCCCCCATATTATGGAATTATATTAATTAAAGTAACCTACTGAATACAGAAAATGTATTGTTAAAATAGATCTATTGGTTCTACAGACCTATTGTAATGGTACTGTGAGAAGAATTTGTCATTAACCATTTATGACTAGTTATTTCAAAAGCACTTTTCTGTATCATCAGTTTTCAGGGTTACCAGTAAAACAGATCACAAAATATGTTATAAATTCATTTATGTTCACTCCACATTAACAATAAATTTAAAGAACTGCATTGTGCACTCCAGACAAGAAAGCCTAGTTGCAACATTTCAATTTCAGACAGCCCAAGTCACCAGACTTTGCAACTCAGTGTAATGTTAAGTAGTCCAACTGCTATTCCAGAGGTTATTGTATCTCAATTCGATCATCTTTGCTCACACTGAAATAATCTGTGAATAGTTTAATCAGCTGCAGTAGGCTCCTTTAAGTGCTATGGAAATGCAGCGAGAACGGAAGTGGCATTGCATTCTTGGAAATGGATGGAATGGAGAGGAAAAAAAAAGTTCATTCCCAGACAATAAATTGATACATCAAATTTCAGTATCTGGAGAACTGAAAAAAAACACATACTGCAAAGAAATGAAGTGGCATCTGGTCAAAATAGCCCAAGAAATTAGGATTTTAAGTACAAATAATTTTCAAGAAACTATAACTTCTGATTATAAAACTGGAAACCAATAATTATGGCTATGCCCACATTGCCAAGGGCACCCAGGAGACCCCTCATGCCAAGTGGTATAGGTGGCTTACACCCTCGCTTGCTGAGGGTTAGTCCCTTCTGATCCCCCTCATGGTTGGACAAGGCTACAATGAGCCCCATGCAGTGTCTTCAAGAAGTAAATACTTTGTCAGTTTACCTAGTTCAAAGTGCCTGCAATGATGCAAGGGCTGTGTCACAGCCTCTCAGCATGATTTTAACAGCACAACGCTGTGAAAGTGTGTGGCATACCCTGGGTGTGCTGTGAGAGTAGGTAGATGTATGTGATGCTGTGAGACCTGATGAGGTAACACTGGAAGACTGCTCAGGGATAACAGCAACAAGCACTCCTGCCACAGTCCTGTCTGTACCATGCTGAAGCAGGTCCTGGGGTGAATGGCTCCCTAAAATTGCACTCAGGCTTTGCCTCAGAGAGAACTGAATGACTGGCTTCAAAAAAAAAACAAACCAACAAACAAACCCAGAGAGCAAACTGACTTGCAACCAAGGAACTGGGGGTTGGCAGCGAGCTGGGGAGATAACTTATTTGGCTTTCTACATGTGCCCTATATTCATTCTGATAGAGTTAAAACAGAACTAAGCTGAAAAAACATTAAGCATCTAATATAATAATTCCAAAGCTATTTAAAGGAGCTAGGACATCCACAGCTATGTATTTCTTGGGTCTTGCATTTGAAGTGAAATTGCATGAAGAATTTGTTTTGGCGTCAAAGTCAGAGCTCCAGAATAAAAGCTTAAAACCAAAAGATTTGTGAAACAGATCCCAAGTCCTTGTTTCATTTTATTATTGTACTACACAGGACACACCATCAATATCCAACGAATATCACACCAATATCTGTGGACAGGTTTTACACTGCTGCAGAACACCATTAGGAATGCTTTCCACCAGTAACTTCAGAACATCAGTAACTTGAGAATGTAAAAACACTTCCATTCCTATGCTTTCATAGTGTTCATTATCAAGATTTAATTTCAGATTCAGTTTGGTTTTAAGTCTGTCCAGGAGAACAAAGCCCCCAGCTAGTTTTCCTTCCAGACGCTTCCTGTGACGGTCAGCCCACAGACAGACCTCTAAACTGGAACTCATCAGCTCAGATGGGAACCTTTTCTGGCTATTATTTGGTAACTCTTTAACCATCCATCTCTGCCTGGGGAAAAACCCCTGAGAATAATTAAGTGTCATGATAATAATTACCAAAGAAAAAAGCCTCTGAGGAATGTCAGCACTGTCATATAAGCTCCTTTGGAAGACAACTCCCACTCCAGAGTGGTATTAAGGAAAGGAGATGAAGACTCACAACTATAAATAGATCAAAGATAAGGTTTATCTTAGTCTCTACAAACTGTCTTTCTTACCAAATACTTTGCTTCAAAGTATGTTTTCAATGGTCAATAGTCAAACTAAAAATAAAATATTTCTTCTTGAAAGCACAGACTCTGAAGTAACCTAGAGGGGCTCTGTTTGGTTACACCTTATTTTATTAATTTAACTCTACAATATACATTTCCTTAATACACAAAAGGATGAGCAATATGATCTCGTGCTTGTTCAAGACGGCGGAGCTGTAGCCCCTCAGCAGCTTTGCAGCACACAGTGAAAATGCTTATTTTTGGAAGAGAGAGCGATGGCTACCTGCACATACACACCTGAAGAAACACGCAAAAGTGCATGTTTGTGCAGTGAATACTTTAAATGTGTTCCGATTGAGTATAAAAGAAGCCTCTGAAATTCACCGTGCCGCTTTCCAAAGCCCCGCTTCATCTCTGTACGGGCTGGGACTTTTCAGAATATCTTTAGTCCATGAGGCAGCTTTCCAAAGACCTCTTAACTCTTGTAACTCACCTCGCAAGCATAAATCAAAACATGTTGGCCAACTCTTTCCATAACAGAACTGCACCTTTAAATACCACTAATGCCAGATGGTCTCAGCATATAAAGCAGCATGAGACAACATATTAATGCTACTCAAACAAGCAACTTGTGCTAGCAGCAGACCAATGAAATCTGTCTCTGGCTGCTAATCCTCTCTGTCTCCATGGCAACATCTATTTCAGACAATTCTTCAATTTTCAAGTCAGATGAGCTTGTTGGCCCTTAAACTTATCTATTCAGGGGGTCTTCTGGTGTAAGGTACTTTCTCACTTTGTATTGGCTATCGTTATAATACAGAATTTATTTTTATCAGCTGCTTCATGGAATATCAAGGAACAGATGCCCCTCTGTTTCTGTTTATTTATAGACTTTTCCACTAAAGATTTGTACTATAAGATTTCCACTAAAGATCTGTCCTATTTATTTCCACTGCAGATTGTTCCCCTGACTGTAACACATGGAAACCTTCCAAATATAGATGTCTCTGTGGTGACTCTACCTACTAGCACTGGAAGAAAAGGCAGAATTAGTACCTTCTTTATACTCCTCTGGTATCAAGGCAGATTTTTAAACAAACAAACAAAAAGAGTATATCTGCAGCAGGTAAACAAAGAGAGGAACTCTCGACTCCTCACCTTATATCCATTAGTGTTGCTGAGTCAGCACAGATATTAGGGCTGTTTGCCACTAGGAAAAATCTGGCAGGAATCAGGTAGGAGCTGCATCTTAAAGCTAGATCGAATGCTGAACCATGTGTTATTTATCACGTACATATATATTGGGTACGTGGCACAGCCACATGCTAACCTGTAGTATGGAAAATGAGAACCTAGGCACATAGATGAGAACCTGAGGCACAGGGAGAGGATGTTCCTATCCAAAAAGACAAGCAATATATTGCAGAGCCAGGAAAGAAGCCAGACATCTTTTATCACATGATCACTTTTCCTCTCTGTGAACCAACTTCCTATAACAACAATGATTAAAGTTTAAACACGAGATAAACCAGCTCCCAGCTACACAGTTTTTTTCTTCCCTCCATCCCACTAGGTACTAATGTCACCAAAAAGAAAGAAGATATTTATTCAGAAAGGTGTAAACTTAACTGCAGACTATTACAGAATCGAAGTCACATTTAGCCTTCCTTCTTAAGGGCACACAAGCAAGTTGGCTTGCGCATTAGGATTGATTTATAAGCCTTGTGCTTATAAAGAAGATCCAGATGTACAGCTCCCACTGACTTCAGTTTGATTTGTGGATGCTCAGCAGCTGGGTGGGAGGAAAAATTAAACTCCTGTCTAGTTTATATCAGGTGAAGATCAGACATGAAGAGCCAGCTTACCATAACCATAAAGCTCGCTTTGAAGTAACAAATTTTTACGTGTGTAGAAAGTGTATATTTAGGTTGCAGACTCACCCCAATTCTACTTTTAATTCTAAAACTGTTCTTTTGTGCAATAAGCCAAAATGCAGAGCCATCCAAAACCACAAACCCTTCAGTTTAACATAGAAAAAAAAAAAGGAAAGACAACCATACTGTGGGATCCCTTTACTTTTGAGGGACATAAAAAAGGACATTCAAATAACATGTCTTGCAGCTAGAAATTTCAGGGGAAAACATGCAGTAATTCACACATGTGTTACCTAGTCATTTCTAATGTGATAATATAGGAAACACAACTATGCGTAAAGTTTTGATCTTTGAAATGTCTTACTGTCCTTTCACTTTCTTTGTATCTTTTAACTATTAGTTGTATTTCTCATAGCAAAGTACTGCATGATTTCTCTTTTGTTGGAAGAACTAACATGGCAAAGGTCAGGTTCATACTTTCTAAATACCAGAAAAATCTACCAGATCATTAGACTGGCATATCAGCAAGGATGCCTTTGCCAAGAAGACAGCTCATTAAACCTTGGACAGTCAGATGTCCCACCTGATCAAACAATTATTTCCATTCAGCTTCAAGGAAGATCCATACCTAAGGATAAATATTATTCAAAATGGCATACGATGGCTGTTGTCACTGTAGGCAGGCTCTGCAGCCAAGGCAGTATCTTTCTTTGGTTGTAAATCAGGCAGCTCACACTCCATGGTCATGAACAGCTCCATACAAAAAATGACTGTCTCAGCTTGCTCCATGGGACTTAATGTGTGAGTAAAGAAGGATGTCAGATTTTGCTCATAATTCGATATGGACAACTACCAGGAAGAAGCTGCTAGTTTATACAGTTCTAAATGTTTTGTTTCAGAAAAAGAATTAAAAATAAATCTTTACTGCTTTCAAACTGCCAGCCATGGGTTTATGATTCAAGATTCTCTCTTACCTGGTCATTGTAGCTACACAGACACATTTCCAACATATGCCTTCATATTGAACCAAGCCCCACAGCCCTCTGACAATCACCCAATGCCCTCCTGCTGTCATGGGAAGATGTGGCCCTTGCTGATTCAATTAGCACACCGAAAGAAACCTCCACTCCAAAGGGAAGGACACATGGACCAACACCGCACTTTTAGTCTAGCGTCCACAACTCCAACAGTGCTCCTGAAAGGAGTAAGTGAGGTGACAACTGCAGTGACACAGGGCAGCTGTCATGTTGTGGCACATGTGGTTGTTTCTTTATAATATGTTCGAACTCTGATTCCAAAATCCAAAATCCACAATCCCAAATCCCAGTGAGCCAAACTGCTTTTTCCAGCACTGTTGTTTGGCAGAGCTCCTAACCCACTCCCAATATAGCACGAGCTTTCAATCTTACACCAGATATAACACATCCAGATCTATGGCAGCCACAAGAGCTCAGACTCATGTCTCACAGCAAATCACACCTGCCCACTCTGCTACCATTTTACTGATAAGGATTTTTTTTTTTTTCCAACCTTTTAACTACAAAGACCCTGTGTGTCTCATTTAGCCCTATCATACCAGAAAGTAAGCTTCAAATATAACATACCAATCCCACTGAATTCACTGAACCCTGGCTTTTGATGTGAAACCTACTCCAAAATTAAATAGATGAACTATACACCCTGTACTGCACTGCTCAGAACTCTACCCATCATTTTAATTAACTGACCCAGAAGCCTTAAAGTACACACTGCAGTTTTCACTTTTTCTTGATTCCACAAAATTTTAAGAGAATTTAGCTACAAACCTTCTTTCTAGTCTAATTCCCAACTCAATGGGGAAAAAAAAAAATAAGCAAGAGTCTGTGATAATACATGCACAAGATTTTGGTTTAAAAAGAAAATGTAGACTAAAAAAAGGTGACATACTACTATTTTTTTTAAAAAAAAGGAACATGAATTAAAATAAGTATGAAGGCTTAACAGTATAAATTAATCTGCTGAGAAAAGATCAGCTAGGATTCATAAAAAGTATGTTTCACAAAGCACGCGTATAAAGCACAACAAGGTACTTTAGATGGTGACACACGAAGGCAGGGATTCATCAGGTCTTAGTCATAAGCTCTTGCACACATTCCTAAATTAGAAGCCTGTCCAATGTCAGCTCCTCTTACAGTCAGTATGGTATAGAATATAGACATTTTCAGAAGACACTCCAACCAAGCAAGAAGTCTACTTGCTAACCAGCAAAGGGAGATTATAGCATGAATACGCATGCACAGCATGTAGGTTTCTAAATCATGTACCATCTTTGGGGAGAAAAAAAAAAAAATAGATGCAATGAGCACAGAACTAATCCTAAATTAGTTTAATACTAAATCATTGGCTGTGCCTGGTAGCAACTCCATTGTTGTGTTTCTTCTGAAATAGGAAGACCTGTCTGGTACTTTTTACCCTTTGTAATTTAAAGGCTTGAGATACTGATCCTTAAATTGCAGAAAAATAAACAGGTTCTCCTGGATAAAGTAAATTAAGAATTAATATAATAACAGGGTCACTTTTTGATAAATCCTACAATTACAATTTACTGCCTTTAACAAGATGTCTCACAAAATCTTAGGAAATCACTGTGCTTTATAGACCTCTCATTAATGTCACCATAATAAAACATCCCTTTAATCCTAACCAACAACAAAACAGTCTCATCTCCTGTTTTCTTTGGGAACTGTTAAGGTGTTCTGCAGATGTGGGAGGTGATGACAACTCTTCTCTTTAAAATAAATTAAAGTAATCTACTCTTTCAAAAGGAGTGGGATTGTCAAAACCAGTCTGTGTCAGTTCAGCAAACCCTGACTGTGCTGCATACTCAGACTAATTTCAACCCTGAAAAATAAAACTGCCTTCTGTGAAGTCATGTTTACTCTTTATGATTACAGCCCTTTTTACTACAGCTTGGTTGCCCTTTTTGTTATTCCAGCAAATAAAGGAGAAACTTCAGAGACACAGTAGCTGGGCTGTATAGCATTTTCACAAGTAGCACACAGCCTCTCTTAACCCTTTCTTAAATGATTTAACAAAAAGGAAAGTCTTTAAATACCTCACCAAGTGAAGCAATTTGGAGAAAGGGTATTGTACCTCTAGGAAATACTGCAGAGACTGCCTAGCACAGCTGCCTAACCACACGTACTATGAATTTCCATTTACTTCAATGGGAACGTGAATGGCATTAACAACTAGCTGCAAATGTGATCTATAAATGTGCCTACCTCTCTTGATTTTCACCAGAGTTTTGTGAGCACATTTTTCTTTTGGTATTCTACACCTCTATTTTTAGCTGAACATTAAAACTGAGATAGGAGTAAGTCAGAAATATTAAGGAAATATTATTTAAGAAAGAATATATTAAGGAAAAAGAACAATTTTCAAAAAACTGTGTGTTATGAAGTACATTCTAAAAAAAAAAAAAAATGAAGTTATTCTAGGTTCTTAAAAAATAACAGAGATGCTTTCAAAAAACTCATTCAGCACGGAAAGACAGCATCTTGTTGCCAGCAAATGCTACAGCCCTCCCGAGACCTGTGCAACCTATACAATCTGCAAAGGACACTGGGCATCCCACTCTGAACACAGGCAGCATTAAAATCATGCTGCAAGAGACTACCCCAGGCCAAATCCTGGCTGGGACATTCCATGGGGACCACCCTAAGCAGCACTACAGCCCATAAGGGATTTTGCTGGAAAGTTAATTACAGCCTCTCAGTCTTCTGCGGAAGAATTGAGGTACAACCCGCCCCAGATTTGCACTCCCAGAAGGCGAGTCAGTAGCATATCCCCTGAGGTGTTTGATGGGAAAGCCAGAACATCCTCACAAGCTCCAAAAGAAAAACCTGTTCCCTGATGCACAAAGGAAAGAAAAATCCAAATACAGAAGGCTACGCGAACAATAGGTTCAACCATGTTTTATTCAGCATTTTATTTTAGACATCTCTGTAGAGACACCAGCAGCTGCCCTCCTCAGGCTCTCGGCCTGGTGCTGCGGGTGCTCTCGGTACCCTCCTGCCCAAAGCAGCTCACCTTCACAGAGGACGGCAAACGTAAGCCATGAGAGAAGGAGAGAAGCTGAACCACAGCTGACAGAAAAATGTGACAGCATAACGTGGTCAGCACAGCATCTCCTGTACTCCTGATGCAAAGTGGTTTGCTTACACCCAACCATTTACAGCCGCTACCTTTATGCTATGCAGCCAGTTGAATATGAACTCGGTGCATTTACCAGCAACCAGCCCCATATCCTTCAACACCTCCCTTCAGAAAGGGAATGCTAAACGAGTGGCCATTGATAAAAACTGGCATTTGCTTAAACGTCAAGCATGCAAAGATTAGGTTTGCTCTCTAATATCTAGATCTAATAACAAGCTCTTGCTGTATACAATTTGTACTAATCCTCTGCAAAACAGGAAATATTAATAGGGCCCATCAAAGAGCTCACGAGATTTTCACTTGCAAATTCCAAGCGTAAGGAAAAGAAGCTTTAGAAAATCAAGTGCAATTATCTGTAAGTGATAAAATTAGAACAGCTGCGTCTGATGACATCAACATAACCAAGAGACAACCTGCGTGCTTCCTGACATCACCACTGCAAAGACGCCCTGACACCGATCCGAGCGCTGCGTTCGCCCGTCTGCAGCAGGGCAGCCCACAAGACCCACAGGTGATACCGAGGGGTCTTCCCTCTTCTGGGCTGCTGCGCCAAGGTGGCACAGCAGATTCCTGCCCACGTGGGGCTGCAGCAGCCTCCTACACATTTGTTTCTTCTTGCTGCTGCTGTTTCTCTTTTTCAAAAGCGGCACCAGATAACGGTTCTCTGGAATGGCTGCAGAGTCATTTAAATTACAATCATTTAAAAAATATTTTTAAATGGGTTTTGTGCGACAGTGAAATACAAATATTGCGAGTAACAATTTTTTTCCCCTGTTAATTTGCCAGCTTTACTTACCACAATTTCTTATCACAGAAAGTATTAGCTCACAAGGCTGATGTCGCAGCTGAATGAGGGAGCACTTCAGTGACAGAAAAAAAGCCCCTAGGTATGGTTTCTGTATTAGCTGAGAGATCTTGGATTTCCCCATCCATTAATATACAGTAGGGGCATGATTTTCACTTCCCTTTTAGTCATCCTTTAATTATTTTGCAGGAGGAAATGGCTTCAGCACTACAGGGCTGGAGTGTGAGAAGCTGAGAGCCTCGGGTTGGGCGACTTTGCAGCTCCTCTACTGTCCCCTCCAATTTGGGAAGTCAAGCAGCTTATCTAGGCACAGTGCCAGCACTGACCCACCCAGCCCACTTCCTCACCGTGCCCAGGAGGGTCTTTGACAAAGTGACAGGCCCAAGAATTAATGCAGCTGAGTTGCACCTCGTAAAATCGACTGAAGTCACACCCGCGGGGTCCTGCAAATGCTCTGAGTCACAACTGTGCTGCTCACCCCATGCGCGGTGGGCTTCTGCCTCACCGGCTCACAACGTTTTGTTGTTCAAACTTGTAAAGTCCAAAGTATGCCTTTTTTTAGAGAATCAGATGTCTCAACTACAAATAAACCTTTTCATTCTATTTGAAGCATTCTTAGAGATGCTCGTGGGATGAAGGATGAACAGTAAAATCATTAAAATTTAAAAACTCTTCTAAATTAAATGTTGTTTTGAAAAAACATTAAATATTTTGCTTCTAAATTGTCATTATTCTGGTATTTCCAGGATTTCTGTTTGGTTTTTTTTCTAGCATGAACAACTTGACTTAAAAGTCACAAATTTGCAAATAATATTGTCACAAAATCTGTATTTTCATTCATCCTCTCTCCCTTCTATTTGATGCAAAAGTAGTTTTCAGAGCCTGTATCAGTAACACAAGTAACCAGTCAATTAATAAGCCTTACTCTAAGGATTTCTTCACAAAACTAAACACTGAAAAATAACCACTATAAAATCTTAGTAATTTATTTTAAAAAGTAGTAGTTGAAATTTTTATCTGTAATTTTTTCATGTAAAGAGAAAAAAAAAAACAACCTAGGAATCTTTAAAGTGTCAAAATGTTTCAATTTCACATTTGAAGTGAAGTGGTAATGGAGGGGACTGGTCTTGCACTGCCAAAATCAATGGTACAAATGAGTCAGAAGTGGCAGGATGCCTACACAAGTGACTGAACATTAACGGTGGAGGAACTGCTTTTGGCATTAATCAATTCTAAATATATTTCATTGCTATTAGAAAGTACAAACTTATGCCCCAAATGAGCTTAGTTATGGTAATAAAAAAAAGCCTCAAGAGATCAGCATCCATTGGGATTTTTGTTCAATAGAACATCAAATATCCAAAGCAAGAGCCTATTTCCTCTTTCCAGAGTAGTCAGCACTCTCCTGCAGAATTAAGACAAAATATCCTTTACTTTGTCCAAGAAAACATCCGTGCTTTACTGTCAACTGTCCTCTACTTTTCTTTGGTGAATCACCAATTTACCACCACCTCTTTCTTCTTGCTTTATCTCACCTTGCCATCCGCCATCTTCTGTCAACTTTGTCAATTTTTGGCAAGCACAAGGAACAAATTGTATTTTCACATGTAATCAAAGCCCTTCCAAAATGTTTTGATCACTTCCAGTCTAGATTCATATAGCATCTTCTACACCTAACCACTGATATAGTCTCATTCAAGTCTTCCTCTGCCTTAACTGCCTAGTCCCCATAAATTCAAAGGTCATCTGCATGCAACAGCTGCCTCAGTATAAAACTGTTAAAGTTCAAATATCTTCAGTTCCGAGTTTTGCTTCTCCTTATTCAAGGGTTTATTTTCCATCAGTGATTGCAAGCTCTAATGTCCCATTTGGGTGCAGCATCAGCCTAAAGAAACTGCTGCCACGATAAAAAAATTGCAAAACATTAGAACAAACTCTGGCACAAACCAGAAGGGAAGTGCAGGTGGTGTGGTGTTCCAAGTCTGCAGAGAAGGCAGCACATTATCTGAGTATTTAATGTAGGATCAGAAATTTCAGGCAGCCTCACGCTTCTGGCATTTAGCACGTCCCTGGGAAGAGCTCAGTGAAGGCCACACTCATCATCCAAGTGACTAATCCGGGTTTCCAAGACTTGCCAAGACACTTTTATGCTTATACAAAAAAACAGACTGGCTGAATGGAGTCATTCTGGCTTCCAATGCAGTATCAAGACTTAAAAAAAAAAAAAAATCCTCATCATGTATATTTACCCCAGCAAAAGATGAGGCCCTAACAATTCATTCCAGTTGCTTTATTCACTAAGGATTTGTTCCAGTTGCTTTGGAAGTCTAAAGTGCATTTCTAAAATTTTCCCATTTCTCTCGCATTTTTTTTTTCAAATATTGCTCATGTATTACAAATTCATTTTTAAAAATAGCTGATATTCTGAAATTAAAGTGGATTTATATGCTTGCATACAATTAAATGCATTCACACAATGCTGCACAGCCAAGCAATATGCGTGACTATGCAATGTATGCACTTATGTCTAGTATTTGATCAACTCAGTACAAAGCCTCATTGCTCAGTACAGTGTCTTTATTAGTGCTTTGCTGACACTTTCCTGATTTACTTTGTCATCAACTTGCTCACTAAGTGAACAGAAATATTTTTGTTTGTTCTCACAGCGGCTCACTAGATAATTCAGGTATCATCCCTGCATACTCATCAGGCTTCTAGAAGCATGAGCTTTCTATAGACCGTAAACCTATAAGCCACAGCATATATTTCGTTTATAACCACCACAATACTTATATATATATGACACTCAGGATATCTTGTAGGAACAGGCTATGTTCAGGAATAACAACTTCTTAGCCTGTTGTGAAAAACGAAAAAATAACTATACGTATGGGTGTGTCTGTGAATCTCTCTATCATTTTTTAATAATAGATGATGATAAATCAGGTCCTGATCCTGCAAGCTTAATCACACAAAATACCCTTTCTCCTGTTGTTGCCCTGGGAATCAAATGTGGATGCTCAGAGTGAGTGAGGATCTGCTCAGCTACAAGCTGTGCAATCAGCCTCAATATTTCCTGCCAGGCTGGTACAAGGCTCCCCTTCTTTTACTGCATAACTTAAGCTCACAGAGAAAAATAAATAGTGCTACCTTTTACTACACAGTAGAAGAAAGGGCACGTTATTAAGAAGAAAACACCTCTAACACAACCATCAGCACAACATATAGGTGCTTAGGCTCTGTAACAAAGAAGCAGGGATGTTATCAATGCCTTTACAATTATTTCCAAGGAGCACAACCATAACCCAGGATGGAGTCCAGATCATTGCCCTTCCTAAAAAGACCCTGAGCTTGACTCATGTGCCACTGCAGACAGTGAAAGCTGCAGCAGCTCTCTGCTTTTTGAGAAATGCTCAGTACCTCGCAGAATGAAAGTGAGGTTTTAAACAAAACAATGAATTTGCTCTGGTTCAAACCTTGGTTAATCCTCCGCAAAAACCAGCATTTTCAGCATCCACCACTAAAGATTGCCAGGACTCATCACATTCCCTGACACGTGATTTGGACATTACAACATGTAGCATTTTCATCTATAGGGATCCCTTTGTGAGGGACTGAGCATGTTCTAGGAAATGCTTGATATTCAGTGTAGATTATATGTGGATGCAATTCATAGGAAATGTTCTTTTCTGAGGTTTGTTAACGCTCATTGATACAAAGTTGGATTCTCTTTTGCTTGGGCTCAGTGACAAGCCCTTTCGCACATCCCTGACACCAAAAAGAGAAGCAGCATGTCTCTAGGAAGAGCTATGGCCCCATCTCAGGCTGCACAGAGTGCTCTTTTTCTCCCTGTTTCAGCTGGCTTGACAAAAGTACCAAATAAATGAGCTGTAGCAACTGTCCCTGACAGTAATGCACAGTCACAACAGTAACTGCATATCATTCTAGTGTGCAAATTACATAGTGGCGATAGATGCTTAGCTTCAGGATCACCCTTTATATCAACAGAGCAACAAAACACCCTTTTTTCTTTTTTTCAAATTTCACTGCAGTTCTCACATTTTTAATTTCAAGACAATGCTTTGCTAGTCTGCCTTCCTCTTCTGTGTTCCTTATGTCCAATATCCTATGATCTCTAAGTTTCATCAGCAGCTCTAACGCAGGCAGTAAAAACGTAAATCCCTTGAGGATGCAAAGCAAGGTTATAATCAGGCCATAAAGCAGGACAAGAAGCAGTAATTGTACAGAGCACATCCCCACAGACTCACAGAATCCACATCTCCAGCTAAAAACCATGGACTTCCAGGCCCGTTCTGTGACCTGCCAAGGGAAATGTGAGGACACGACTGCAAGTGGCTGATGGTTGGGCCTCAGGTACTGAGCAGCTTTCAAGATTAAGCCTTTGCACATATGCAGACAGAAGCGATACTATCGCTTCTGAAACTGGAAATGATGAAAAATGCCCATTTGTAGGCGTAAAACAAACGCACAGCGTCAGTCACATCGCCCGGTATAAAAAATGTCTCAAACCCCAGGCACACACACACACATACCCCGGGACATCTGTGCAAACGCCTGCAGCGTGCGGTGGGAATGCGGTTTCTGCAGGCAGCCGGCCCGTGTCACACAGCCCGCACAGACACAGCCACACCTCATGCCTTTCCCCCCGACAGCTCGGGTGGTGCCAGGGAGCGGGGAGGCCAGCGCCTGCCCAGGCAGCACACCTGCACCGGGGCTTCCCTGCGGCTGCCTTCCCCACGGCTGCGGCATCTGCCGATGTTCCACAGCGACCGTAGCGCGTCTCTCACCTCAGCAAGGCGCTGAGCCCCGCGGC
>NW_010338133.1:0-6639 GCF_000700745.2 Antrostomus carolinensis
CGGTTCAGCTCTGGAGGTTGATCACAGTGACTGATGGTAGCAGTGCCCTTCCCTGCTCGCCCTGCCTGCACGAACTGCCTTCACGAACTGTCGTGCAAACTGCCACCCCACACCCTTCTGACTCCCCATGCCCTGTTTGCCCGTCCTGTTCATGGCACTCCTGGTTGCTCGCACTCCCTGGGGGCCCTTTAAATCACCCGCAGTTGACCCTGTCAATGCCCCCACTGTGTCAGCCCTGCTCGAGAGATTAGCCACTCCTGAGGGGACTCAGCGTCATGTCCACAGAATTTTGGCATGACGTTCTAAACAGAATGCATGAAACATACATAAAATTTAGTGTGTTGATACAGAAGTACTGATGCTAATTTCATCTTGCAAGTGATTGAAGAAATAGGCAACTCCCAATATATCTCCACATTGCTTCTGCTTAATATCCAAAAGTCTATGAAGTAGAACTTTTTTCCAACCTCATAATATTTAAATATCAGGTAAACAACTGTAAAAAGCATTCTGCTTTAAATTGACTGTAAGACCATGAATTTAAAAGAAATATTCTTCTACAAACTGTTGTCAGTAGCAAACCTTTCCAGGTTTAGTAATTTAGGGTTGTCTTTTAAAAATCAAAAGACTGCTGATTTGTGCCATAAAACAGATGAAATATAATTGTCTGTAATAATTAACTTTTAACATTAAAAACCTTGCTGTATTGATAAGCAATTGCAAAAGGTTAACAAAACCCATTAAGTTGTCAACTGGAAAATCTACATATATTAAGCAACTCTACCAGTCTCCAAGGTTACCTAGGCAATAGTCACAATCATAATCTTTAGGTTCAGAGGGATAACAAGGTAATTATTTTCTATCCCAAGATCTTCTGCCTGAGATTTCTGCGCTTTAGGTATGTATCTAATTCATGATTTGCTGTTGGTGAAGATATTAAAAAAAGTCAAGAATTATTGTTAACACTTAGGAGCTGTTCTAGACTTCATGTAGAAATCAAGGCAGCTCTACTGGATACTATATATAAATATGATCTTTTAGTATAGGATGGCTCTCATTGTCATCTGTATTTCAGGATGCTATTTCTTTTCAGTTCACCTCAAGAAACCTGATATCTTTTATCCATTTTTCCAGATGTTTCTGTCTACTACAGGTTGCATACCTCAAAAGTCCTGGATTAAATGGAGTGGTGGCAAATGGAGTTTTTCATAGAGGTCATGCCACAAAAGCAGCACTAAAGTTAGAAGATAACTCAAAGACCTTTTCCATTTCTAGTTTCTCCTAGGATGCCACAGAAAGTTCTAACAGAATTACATTTGTTAAGGCTTAAGATATGCTCTCTTTATTACACACAAACTTTATAGTTACTCATGTTTTATCTAAAAAGCCAAAGTCTGTCTAAAACAGATGGAATCTTGCTTATTATTTACTTCTTCTCACCAGCAGTTGGATAATAACAAAGAACTCCTCGAAGTCTTGGATTTTGCTTTTGGTTTTGTTGTTGTTGTTGTTTAAAGAATCACTGGACTTTATCTTTATCAGTAACCACTAATAAAGTCCCTTTAGGTTGCAAAATTTTTGCTTTCAAAGAGTAACAGATATTTGTAGAAAATAAGCTGCCTATAATTAATAGAGGAGTTTCCTAAATGCAGCTATCAATCACCAAATTTCTGAAGCAATGCTCTCACTCTTCCAGAAAATTTTGAGTCATACCAAACACTCATAAAAAGTAAAATTGCTCACTGAAAGTTTAAAAAGAAAAATAACTGCTCACACAGACATTATTCTCAGTTTGAATTAAGAAAATAAGCTACAAGAAGTTTCTTTTCCCTTTATGCCTGATCTAAAAAGAACTCTTAAAGTAAGATTAACATGTTTTATTTTATACGTTTGAGAACCTGTGAAGAGTCTTAGTTATTTTATTTTATGTAGCAAATATTATATAAGAATCATAGTCTGGCTTGGTTGGGTTAGCAGTGGGCAAAGAAGATAAAGCATCCATTCAACTTTATAAGCATTTTGAATAATCAGTAAAGCAATTGGTGATCCAGGGTTAACACAGCCACTGAGAGGAATTTGGATTATCTATTACACTGTCTCTATGCAAATAGTTCTAAAAATAAATATTTTGAGTAGTTTCCAAACTGTCAAGTATTATAAGAGTGTGAGCTAAGAGTTTATTTTGCAGTACCACTAGAATATATTCAGAGATTATTTTTTTTTTATAATGTCATGTTTTGCCTATCTTTCTGATCCATTAACATTTTCTTGATATTCTACCCTCACCACTTCTCTTTTTTCTTCTTTCTCCCTCTCCCCCTTTTCTTCTTTTTCCAGGCTAGTATCTACGAGGTTTCTTAGCTGTTGTTCAAAGAGGAAAACATATAATTGAGAAATTATACTGTGTTACACTGTGAATAAAAAGCAGATCTGACAAACTGAAAACCATCCTTTCTTTATCTTCCCTGGAGCTCCTACTAGCTATAGAGAAGTAGAATTTTTTTTATGTTTATCAGGAAAGAATACCAAGGAAAATAAATACAGTCCAAACTTGAACTGAGATACCAAAGTTAATGAATAATAAAAAAATAATACTACAAGAACGAGAGGTGTTCTTTAATACAGCTGATACCTTCCACATATATCCATTAAAAAGTTCTCTGCAAATTTTTTATATATGTGTATAATTCCTGTACTTTGTGGCGTTAGCATTGCTGTCACCTTAGCTCCTAGCACGTGCAGGATAACTTCTGGAACTCTCTCAGAAACCATCTTTGGACAACCCAGGCTCCTGACTCTGTCCATCCACAGTTGTCTCCCATGCTTTCTTCCATGAGAAATACAGTAGCAAGGAAGTTCTATACAATTAGAGCCCAAGTAGTGTTGCTTACATTTTCTTCATCAGTTTGTCTTCTACATCAAAAAGATTACTATTTAACTATTCTTTCTTGATCATTGAATATATGCATATATGTTAATGTTTGATATTTATATTTCATAATATTTTGTCATTACTTTCATTACTGTAAGTGAGTGCTTTCAATTGTTTAGAAAGAAAGAGGAATCAGAATGTGAAATCATTAAGTTTGCAAAATAACATTATGAAGGGATGAAGTTACATACTGATTTAAAGATATGTTTAAGTAAGAAATTGAATTCCACAATATGTGAAAACAAAGTGCTCTACAGTGTCTTAAAAACTGCATTTTTAGTTTATGTTTGTTATTAGAAATCAGCAGGCTTTGTAAATTTGTTCTGGAATGAACCTCCAAATGCAGAAGACTTCACTTACTTGGAGTTGAGGTTGATCAGCTCTTCCACTGCTGGTGCCAACATTCTGTCAGTCAAATTCTTAACTACACTGTAAAAGGCAAGGAAAGCAGTTGTTTTTTACTCCCACCTAGAAAAGAAAAAAAAGTCAGTTACTTTTTTTCGTGGTCTTTCAAGTACAATAGGATGTTTGTTACATTATCTTTGCCTGTCCCATTAAGGGCTCATCAGAATGCTCATGCAAAGGATGGAAGCATAAACTATTACACTCTGAATTTCTCCTTGAATGTATGATACAACATGTGTATAAATAAATGCTTTAAACAATATTTTATTTTGGTATAAAATTTTCTTATTAAATTTGCTGTTAGATTAATTTACAACTGTTCAATTTAAATAAAATATTTATCCATATAAAGTATGCATTTCTAAATGTTGTTATTGAAGAAAGTAAAATCAGAACATCTAGCAGTAGAAAATAGAAGTGTTTCAGAGCAAAGTAATTTAATATAGATATGCAAATTTTGAAGATTCACATTTATTTTCATCTTAGAGCACTATTGATTTTTTCCAAATTTCTTCACCTTATGGAATGTAGTTTTCAAAATTATGACAAACTATATTTAAAACAGAAGGTTAATGAAAAAGTCTCTCAATTTTAAGTTGCTCTGTGTCACCTTTGAAAGGTCATGAAGACATAAAGAAATCTCAACTGACTAAAAAAGTGACAAATATTACATCCATTAAAACAAACGAACAACAACAAACAAAATGAAGATTTAGAAAACTGTAGTCTAATCAGTTTCACTTTAATTCCTGGGAAAAATTATACAACAGATCCTCACGAAAGCTATTTACAGGCACAAGAAAGGCAAGAAGTGGCAGCAGGGAGGTATGTGGCAGCTTAGTGACCACCTGACAAAAAAGCAGTGTCTTCTGCTTCTCCTGAGCTTCTGGTACCTGGTAGAATCAATGCAGCCACACAAACAGAGCTCCTGTCCAAGCATGCAACCATCCAGGTTTCTGGCTGTGGGATGTGAGAAGGGATATTCCTGGAGGAGCAGAGTGATTGCAAGTAAGACTTTGGGAGCTTTTATCAGATTGATGAACTGCCCTGCTGTGGCTGAGCTGCTGAAGTAGGTAGGCAGACTGAGGACTGTGTGAGAGTCCGAGAAGGAGATTGATCAATGAAGCCACAGTCTGCCATCTCTGATGCATCCATGCTAAAAAATCACAGAATCAGAAAATGATAGAAAAAAAGTCTGAGGTCCATCAAAAGTGATTTCAGAGCACTGAGAAGAATGCTAAGAATTCAGGAGCACAGGTAGTGTTTTCCTTGATCCTCCCAGTAATGGGGGGAGACTTTGCAAGAAATAAGCAAGTCCAGGATATCAATACCTGGCTCCAAGATCTGTTGATAGAGCTGCAAAAACATTGGGTTTTTAAACCATAGAAGAGCCTTCGAGACACGAGGTATACTGGCAACTGACAGGTTCCACCTGTAATAATGGGAAAAACACATCTTTGGGTGTAAGCTGGTGGAGTTGATTGAGAGCTTTAAGCTAGAATCAATGGAAGAAAGGCATACCAACAGGATTGCAATAGGTAAGGCAAGGGTTAGCATGGCATTGCCTGAGGGTGGCAATACTAGTTGGAACATTTATTCCTGGAAGCATGGAGTGCTCAGGAGCATATCTGAAATGCTCCTACACCAGCACATGCAGTATGAAAAACAAATAGGATGAACTGGAAGCATATGTTCGTACCCAAAACTGTGATATTACTAGTATTTGTGAGACTTGGTGGAATGAATCCCATGATTGGAGTGCTGGGATGGAGGGCTAAAGGCTATTTAGGAGGGGTAGGCAGAGCAGGCAAGCTAGAGGTGTCATGCTATATAAAAGGGAGAAGTTTGATTGTACAGCCCTTACAGTTAGTGATGGTGTGGTTGAGAGCCTCTGTGTGAGGATCAGGGGGATGAAAAAGAAAGGAGATGTTATAGTGGGTGTCTGCTACTGATTGACCAGACAGGATGTAAGCACTGATTAATTATTCTATAGACAACCAGGAGAAATTTCTGGATCAGTAGGCCTTGTTCTTATGTGAGATTTAAAATTCCCAGACATCAACTAGGAATATTATACTTCTATGATGAGCAGGTCTTGGAAACTCTTGAAGTTTGCCACAGATAATTTCTTGTCACGAGTACTGAGTGAGACAACTAGGAAAGATGCCCTCCTAGGTTTGCTCTCTGTGAATAAAGAATGCTCATGGGAGATGTGATGGCAGGTGACTGTCTTGGCCACAGTGATCGTGAAATGATTGAATTTAAAATTTTCCATATAATGATAAAAAAGGACAGCACAGTTATTACCCTGAAATTTAGGAGAGCAAATTTTAAACTATTCAGGCAGCTATTTATGAGAGTACCCTGGGAATCTGCTTTTGAGGGCTTAGGATTCCACAGGTGTTAGTCAGTCTTTAAGAACTGCCTTTTAGAAGCAGTCAATTGCACTATGTTGTAAGTCAAACAAGCAGGGCAGAAGACCAGCTTGGCTGAATGTGGAAATCCTCATGGAGCTCCAGAGGAAGAAGAATTTGTATGATCTCTGGAAGCAAGGTCAAGCTTCACAGAAAGATTTACAGAGCTGTTGTTCTTATATGCAGGGAGAAGACAAAAAAGGCCAAAGACCAATTACAGTTGAAATTGACCAGTGTTGTGTCAGATAGTAAGAAGGACTTTTTTAAATAAGTTAATAGCAATAAGAGACCTAAAGGAAACATTAGACGAATACTTGTTGAAGATAGACATCTGACTAATAGGGATGAAGAAAAAGACAAAGCAGAGGCATTCAATGCTTTTTTTTTTTTTTTCCTTATTTTCTTCCCTCCTCATCCTGCTGAGGAGGAAGGTAATTGAGTGGTTTGATGGGCACCTGGCATTCAGGCGAGGTCAAACCACCACAGCCTGTCAGTGTTTAAGGGGTATTTGGACATACCCTTAAAAACATGCTTTAACTTTTGGTCAGCCCTGAATTAGTCAGGCAGTTGGGCTAGGTGATCACTGTAGGTTCAATTCAACTGAAATATTGTAGTCTGTTATAGTCAAGAAAAAGCCAACACAGATTCACCAAGTGTAAACTGCTTGAGCAAACTGACTACTTTCCAATATAATACATTTGGTGGATGAAATAAGAGCTGTGAAATACATGTATTTCCTCAAGCTTCACAATAAAAGCTAATAATATTAACAGTGAAATACAAAGTTGTGTATTTCTTAAATATCTCTTCCAAGTAGATACATTGAAATTCACAGCTTCCATGTGTATTGGGTTTGTGTGGCTTCTGTGAGAAGCTACCAGAAGCTTC
>NW_010338134.1:0-746 GCF_000700745.2 Antrostomus carolinensis
CAGTGAGGAAGAGGAATGAGAGCCCTTTGCCTTTCTTAAAAAAGAAAGTGAGAAAGAGGAAGAAAAGGAAGAAAGAAAGACAAGAAGGAAACAGAATAAAATAGAAAGTGAAGAAGAAAAGTAGGAGAATAAAAGAAGTCAGAGAAAGGAAGAGAGAGATTTGAAGGAAGAAAGAGTAAAATAGCAAAGAAGAAAGAGGAGTAAGGAAAGAAAGGAACCTGTGGAAGGAAAGATCAAGGAGGAAAAAGGAAATAAATAGAGAAAGAGGGAAAGAAGGGGAAGGAAGAGGCGATTGCGCAGGCCGTGCCGGGGCGCGAGCGGGTTGGGGAGCGTGTGTTAAGATAAGAATGGGAGATGATGTTCTTGTCTTGAGAACACATTTCCCAGAGTGGGGAATGGAGGATGCCTAGAGGAAAGCATGAGGCAGGAATGGCAGGGAGTGTTCCTGCCCAGGATTCTTTTCCAGATGTTGATGAGTTTGAAGTTGGAGGCCTTTTGGATCTTGAGATTGTTACATGATATCGAAATGGCCACAACGTCCTTGGGGTTATGAAGACAGTCCCTTGTGCTGCTGCTGCCTGACAACAGGGATGTGCTGGTAAAAGGGGATGAGATGCAGACTGCTGAATACTGTCTGATTAATAGTTTCTGTCCTGTTTAGGGAAAGGTGTTGTGGGAGGGTAGCTCTTCACTTCGCTTTCCTTGTGTCATGGTGGGCATCTACAGCAGCTTCTGCAGACATTGAT
>NW_010338135.1:0-7396 GCF_000700745.2 Antrostomus carolinensis
GGGGGGGGCTTGGGGGTTTTTTTCCAATTTTTTTTTTAATTATTAAATAAAGGTCTCTGAGTAAAGAGGGCACCTTTAAAAAAAAAAAAAAAATCTTAAGTATTGCTGTTTGTAAATGTAGAATTCCTCTGGGGAATGCTAAGCTATTGCTGTACTTTCCCTGCTTGGATCTGGATGAATTATTTTAACAACCTTCTTTATAGCATACATTCAAAACATTTGATAATACTTAAATAGTATCTTGCAGCTGAATTTTTTTATTCTTTTAAAGTTTTGCCTGATTTTTGCCTTCCTTCTGGGTAAACACAAAATGAGAGATCTTATCAAATTACTGCAAGATCAGATATTGTACATGCTTGTCATGAAGCTCTGATGAAGTATGACATTCATAATTTCGTGTAGTCCTGCTGCTGTTTCTCCTAAGCCATAGAATGTTTGCACTGACTCAAATAATTTAAGAATTGGATAAAAAGTATCAAAATGGACAAATCACATTTAAGTGTGAATAAGCTGTTATTTTTTAAGACCAGATATCTAGAAAAGGATTACTAATAAAACATGATTACACAGTGATGCTAAATGAATGAATTGCAGTTCTCTAAATTTAAAATTTGACCTTTTGCTAAGGCCAGGCCAGGTGGCATAGGTTTTTTTCTTCATGTTTTGGGGGAATCCAGTAACAAATTTAAGGCCATATTAGGTTTGCCTGAGGAGATGAATCAAGTATTTCACAATGTTGTTGGGTATCAGGAAATAATGAGGAAATTAGGAGATTTTGTTTAGGAACCTTGAGCTCTGCTGACCTCTAATGCCATCAGTGAATTTACCTGTGAGCGGTTGCTTGGTTCAATGATGTAGGTTGCTAGAGATAGCACTGTGAAGTATGGGATTGCAGAAAATAAAGGCTGGAATCAAAACATCTCCATTATAGTATTATGGTTTCAGACAAGAGGATTGGTAGAGAGTGACTTGCATAATATTTGCTATTAGCTCAAAATGACTGATAATGAAATCTTATATGCCTTTCAATAAGCTTATTTCAGTCCTATGGAGAATGACACAGAATGTTGAGGACAAAATAAGCATAAAGCAGTTATAAATATCTGGTTATGGTTAGCAAAGTCCCCGTGTAATTGTTCTATTAGTTGTTTCTTGGGAATTAATTTGAGTTAAAGTATTGTTACAGCTGGTTTTTTTTATGTTGCTAATTCTGAGAATATTTTCATCTTTGCAAAGCACTGTACATGTAAGATTAGGCTATGACTGATGTTCCAACATCCACAAACACCTTTGTCTAGATATTGTAAGAAATATTTAAAGGCAATTTTAAAATAATAATTTAAAACCACAGTTTCCTTTAATAACAATTTTAAAGGAAGCACTCTTTGCCATAATGGGGAAAAAAAAACTCAACAAACCAACAACAAAACAAATTATCAGAATATAAGGAGTAATGAGTGTGCATTAAAAGAGACAACGACTATCTAATCCACAAGCAAGAACACTAAGTATCTCTACTTCAAGGCAGAATTACTCTTGTGGAACTATAATGAATATTAACAGGCTCCTAAAATATTATTTAGTAAGAAAACATCAATAATCATTGCATTACTTGTTTCCTTTGCACCTGTGATATTACCTCTTTATCTGGATTTCATAGTTAAAATTGATCAACAATTTCAATTTCCAGAGCAACAGGTTATAAATGCTGTTAGCCAAAAATAAATATTTATTTAAGCATAATTTCTAAAATAATTTTCAATATTGTCATAATATTAATTCTCACTACAAGTTACCTTTCCTTTAAAAAGAACCAAAATCAAGTATTTGACTTGTTTAGGAAACAGCATAGAGAAATCCTTTTCATCTTACAAAAAACAGAGTGTATTAGTCTGAATTTAAGACATGGCAAATGTGTTCAAAACTATGTCTCAGTTATTTTCTTATGTGCCTAGATAGTGGTTTTATTTTCCATATATCTGAATGCATCAATTTAAAAATCATGTAATAAAAGGAGATTATTGCTGAATTAGTTCAGCATTTAATTTAAATAAGAAAAAAAAGGAAAATTAAAAGACTATCAGATCAGAAGCACTGCTAACTTGAAATATGAAGGAACTTTTCTATAACATGGTAAGACTCAGCAGTCATTTCTCAGTTATGCTTAAGTAGGAAAAAAGGAAAGAAAAGATGGTTCTAATTTTTTGCCCCAAGTCATCAAAAGGAGGGAAACATTTTGATCACTAGGATAATTGAAGTATTTCAGATGAAGACTGAATGAATAACATGCCTTTTCTGTCCAAGAATCAATTTATTTATTTGGAGGATGTTTAGAGCTGCTTTATGTTACTTCATGCAAGGTTGAGTTTACTTGTAATTCTTAATTATCAAGCACTAATGTTCACTTCAAAAAGGTGTTACTAAGTAATTTTATCCAAAAATTTGGAACATGTTGTTTCATCTTTATACCTTCCAGGCTATTATGGAGTCCAAAGAAACAAGCTTTCCCAAAAGAAGACTATCAGGTTTTTTGTTTTGGGGTATTTTAATAACTCATCTACTCTACTTGATTGCTTTGGTTTTATTCTTGCAAATAAAAATAGAAAAATTATTACAGTCAGAAGAAGATTGTAAAAAGCTTTTAGGAATTCCTGAGACCCAGATTTCTTAAGCCTATCTGATATTTACACCATAGAAAGAGAATCTGAAGACACAGTTTTGCCCTTTTGTTATATGAAAGTATTTTGGAAATGCTATAAATGGGGCTAGTAAAAACATAATTTCAATTTTTCCAACTTTGTGGGCTTTCTGTAGACCTTAGTGTTATAGAAAAGTGTATTAAAGTATATTGGGAAAGTTTTTTGATTGAATGCCCTCAAATATCCATTACATAAAATAAGGAAAAATTGGTTTAAAAATGTCTCAAGTGGAAAGACATATATTGGAGAAGAAACTCTCTTAGTTCACTCCATTGTTCATGGTGAATTAGGTTCTGGCAGTGTTCCTATTTCAGAAAATGTCATTACTACCTTAATTTCCAAAACATAATAGCACAATTTCAAGTTTTACTGTAGTGTTCCTGTATAGCTTTTGAGTTTTTTTCTTTTTTCTTTTTTTTTTCTTCTTTCTTTAATGTTGTGCTTCTGTAATATGTTTCAGCATGTTGCATGTTTTTTCCAGTTTACAACTTTCCTAGCACACCCATATATGCCATTGGCAATAAGACACTGTTTTTGACCAGCTGAAATAAATGGTGAATGGAATATTTGGATCTAAATATTTTATGGAAAACTTCAAAGAAAATGTGGATAAATTAATTTTCAGTATGAAAATTGTCAACATACTACATTTTAAGTAAAACTAAATGAAGTTACTTATCTTGGCATCCTAAATTACATGCCTCAATAACCATATGAAGTTTCCTACATTTTTTTTCCTATTTCATAAAAAGAGTAGGCTTTTTTTTAAATTGTTTGCTGCACACATAGATATGTGTATGAACAACATATACATACACTTATCTAAAGTTGTTTAATCTGATGAGTGATTTTTAAGGCACTTGCTTTGAATTCCTATTTGAAAATGTAATTTACATGTTGTTTTAAGTTTTGGAAAGTAGGATCAATTTAATCCTTTAGTGGCAGAACTATTTGGTATGTTGGAAGATATTCATTAAAAGTCATTTTTTGCTTTTTTTTAAATTTAATTTCAGTAAGTCTTGATCTGTTGTCTTAAGCATTCGCCTGGTTAAGATAACACAGATCTCTTAAGTGTTTGTAAGTAGCTTCCCATATGCTGTCACTGGATGTGTACAGAGTTAAGGAATGTGGCACCCCAGCATTTATGCTACTACAACTTCATATTAATATTGGCAACTGTATGGTTAAGGGAAAAAGAATATCAAATACTGCAGCCTGTCAAAGCTATTCTTATGGTCTCAGGTAATGGTATTCTAAACTGTGATGCTTCTTGCTCCTTATCACTCCTGGCTTTTTAACAGCTCTGAAACAAATATCTCATAACCACATATAATAATTATTTATGTATTCATTAGAGAGATACATGAGAGCTGTATTTGGTAGGATCACATATATATGTGGGTTGTATATATTTGCTGAAATTGAATATCATACTAACTCCAGTCCCTCTGATCACTGGAGCCCTTATGTAGCTGGATGACTATTATATGTTTTATATACGGCCTAAAAACATGTGTGCAATTATCCAAATCTATTTTAGATGCTTTTCAATTTGAAAAATCACCCCCACAAAACACCGTTTCCCCCAACAAAAAACTTAGTATTTTTACCAAAGGAAATAAGGAAACAGACTAACAAAGTATCCCTGTGATTGTGTTGCATACAGAATTAAACTGTCAATAGATTCTCAAGCTGGTTTTCTAAACAGATCATGCTCTCACAGTATCAAATCTTATGTTAGGTAGGTTAGCAAGTGATTTATATGGAAATACAATTGTGACTATAGTAAAAAATAAGGTACCATAAAAAGGCTATGAAGCAGAGGTATACGTAGTGCAATATTGTGTCAAAACATGTTTAAAAAAGATGCAAAACGGTGAAAACGTAGAAGAAGGGAAAACCGCATGAGCCTTCTCTATGTAGTTGCTTAGCATAAGAATTGGGAAACTGATTGCCTAAGATGGAAGGGATTCAAATAATTCATCTGGTTGCTGCTCTGCCATGAATAAATGATTGGAGAAAGTGTCATTTTTTAAAAATTTGTTTTACATTATGATTATAATTCTTCCCAACCCAGACATATGGTAGAGATGTATTTGTTGGAGGGAATAGTTATAGTGTTCTAAAGCTTACTGAACACTCTATTTAAGAAATAGTTGATGCTAAACAAAGATTAATGTTTTGTTTGTGCTTATGATGTGCTGAGTTAATGTCTACTTTGAGTACACATATCAACAACTTCTCTGGGTTGGAACAGAGCTACATCTAGTCCAGTATCTTTGCTCTAAGAGTGCTTAGGGAAGATTACTAAAGAAGAGAAAGATTCTTATAATGTCCTTTCTCTTCTCTGCTGATTTTTGTCTCCAAGACTGTTAATAGCTGCTGATGGATACTTCACTCATAAATTTGATTGCTGTTTGGACCCATGTGAAATTAGCATCTACAGCATTCTGTTTCAGAGACTTTCACAATTTAATGACTTCTGAATAGAATCAGTATCTTTGTGCACACTTTCTGTTTAGGTTTTTTTTTTAGTTCTTCTATAATAAAAAACCATAACAATTGTTCTGTATTCTTACTTTCCAAGACACTTTTTTTTTTTTTTTTTAATCTCCTGTTATCTTTGTAGTCATCACATTTCCATTCTGAAAAATCTCAGTCATTTAATAGCTGCTTGCATGGAAAGCCTCACATATTTGATCATTCTTGCTGTACTTCTCTGTTCTTTTTCAAGTTTTACTGCAAGTTGTTTTACAGACAGAGGGATAAAAATCAAACAAGTCAAACTGATCCTGCAACATGGATTTATACAGTGGCATAATAATGTTTTTCTTTTTGAGTACCAGTCTTTGCCTAATAATTCCTTTTATCGTCATATTGTCAGGACCGAGTAAATGTTTTAATAAAACTGCAAATTATACTCTCAATATCTCATACCTAAGCAATAATAACTAATTCAGAACCCATCACTCTGTAAACAAGGTTGGGTACTTTTTTTTCCTTCATGTAGTACTTTGAATACTGATTTAAATATGTTAAATTTGGTGTGCCAGTATCACAAGTAAGGCCTTTAAGCAAATCAGCTTTTATGTTTGCTGCCTAAACTACCTGATCAGTTGTTCTCCAAGAATTCCATCTCAGAAAATTTTATCACTTCATTTTCTTACCCCTTCTTCTGGATGATGTTGAACAACTTGAGTTTCAGTGCAGGTCCAGGTGGAATTCTACTGTTAACTTTTCTTCATTAAAGACCTGTAAACAGATTCCTTCAGTGGAGAAGTGAAAGAAGATAATTTCCTAGCCCATGACAAGATCTGATCCACATTGTCTGTGAAAGGGTAGATCAGAAGATACCGTGAGTAGGACTATAGTGTACAAGACCAAAGTGCTAAGAACCATAATTTAATCCAGTCTGTCTTTAGTTTGTTCTTTAACCTTTGTGCTGATCTTCTTAGATGCATAGTCCATTGCTTTCATCTTGAGGAAATACACCAGGTACACAAAGCCAAGAAAGGAACACAGAGTCTTCCTTGTTGTCAGAATGTGCCACTGTGCTCAACACAAAGTCATGATCCTTTGCATGGATGCTTGAGAGGAATAAAACTCTACTCAGCAAATAACAAAAGTTAGAAGCCTCTGTACAGTCAGGTAACAGAGACTACCTTGAGTTCTGGCTTCTTTCTTTTACCCTCTAAATGTAAATAGTCACGTCAGTCAGTTGATAGATTTTTCAGAATCTCTTTCATACTAAAAATGCTCCCACCTGTGCTTATTTCTGTGTTAAAGATTTCTATGAGAGCTCCTTCATAACTCTAGTCTGCAGATTGCAGGAACTATTGAATAACAGTTGCATGGCCCTTCTCTTTTGCAGTGGAACTACAGTAGTTCTACTATGCTTCAGGCTTTCTAACTACATTTGCAGTTCAAGTAATTTAATCCTGAATTACTGCTTTAGAATATTGTCCCTGTCATTTTCCTGACAGAACTGGACAAGGAGATAGTTTTTACAAAGTTGGGTTAGTATAAAACTCAGGATAAGTCCAGAGATCTTACATGTTTAGAAATTCTAATACTGTTCTGAGAAAGAATCTTTGAAATTTGAAAGTGAAATGAAGCTACACAGTAAATAAAATTGGCAAATTATTATATTTATAAACTGAAAACTTTGTGCATAAAACTGTGAGTTACCAGGGCTGTCACTTCACCTCTTAAAATTGCCATTTCATTATTGATTAGTTCCAGAAATACTTCATAGATTGTACTGCTGCATTTTAAATATTTCATTTGAGGTAACTGCAGGTATGCTGTATTGATGATGTTCAGCACCTGTATTTGCAGTAAACGCAAGGAGCATTAAATTTGGATCTATACTAGTAAAATTACCTGAAAATACTTATACTAACTCTCAGCATTTAAATAAAATGTTTTTCCTTGAGCTAGTCATGTGAAACACAACAAACATACAGAAATTGATTTTTGCATAAATTCCTTTCTTTGTTTAGACAAATACAACAGACATACTCTACAATAAGTAAGGTCAAACTCAATTATCACTATTACTTTAGTGAATTAGTGCTTCCACATTACCTGGATGAAAAAGCTATATTTAACACCTAACTTAATTTCCTGTGAAATTCATTTTCAAGAGGAAAACGGAAAACATTATAAGCAGTAATGGACTTTTAATTATGTATTAT
>NW_010338135.1:7418-12094 GCF_000700745.2 Antrostomus carolinensis
TGCACATTACTGTACTGGCTGTTCTTACCCAAATGTTGTTTTAAATTATTGCAAGATATGCAGTTTTCAATACGCAATACATGCACATACTAGCAAAATTTGGTTTTGTGCCAATTTTTCAATAATATAGTGTTAAAAATTTTTTTTAATTTGTTCTTCATCACAACTGCATTGAAAACAGGTGGTCTAGATTTACAGATCTTTTGAGGTTCATTTTAATCTGACAGACTGAATAACGAAGCATTCTCTGATCAGATTTACCTTAAGATACTTTGGAATATACTGAACTTCTGTAATGACAGAATTTGTGCATTTGAACCAAGTTTTTGCAGGCTACTGGAAAGAGGACTTTTGATAGTAATTGAGACATTATGTTCTCTACTTCCCAATGATTTAACAGATCCTGTAGAAATGGGGACCTGCAAAAATTAATTGTATCTTGAACAATGTATCAGTCTAAGCACTGGATATTTATGCTGCAGGCTACAAGGTTGATTAAAAATAGCTGAGTTAGCTTTAAACTAACTGTTTTAGACAAAAGTAGTGTTCTGGAAAGTGCAACATGTAGCTTGCATGATCTAATACACAACAATCTGCAGCAGAAAAACTTCTAACTAAGCAAGACATTTTGGATAACTTTATACTCCACAGTGGACCTACACTGAGCATCTGACTACTAAGTTTTTCTGTGATTATGTATTATTCAGGTGAGACTAACATTAATTTCAATTGATTTCAATCACAGTAACTAGAAAGTAGGTAAATGTTAGCACTGGTTGCAAGAGTTGCTGAAGAGACAAAGCACACAAGAAAGCAGTTTAATACAGTGATGGATAGAGGGAGAAAGAAATTTGCTAAGCAGAAGGATGCAGAAGAGTCTATAATTAGCAAACACTCCCTCAGAACCTGAAATTAAAAGCCATAATCCTTGGTCTTTTCCCTTGACTGCCACCAGATAATTGTGTGATCCACTGCAGGAATAGTGAAAGATGCCTGTGGAAAGACTAGAAGTTGTAGCACCTCTCAGGTCTACAGTTTCTTAGATCAGTTCGGAGTTTCACACACTCTGAAGATCTAAATCTGTGTTAGCTAGGCTTTCAGTAGTTCTGTATGGTAGGTTTTTTATCATCATCCTTTTAATGTAATTTATAATTGGAGTCTTTTAATTAAGATATTTAAATAAGTTTTTATCAACTTTACTAGACTTTTTGTTACTGCATTATGAAGCAGATTTTAATTATATGTTTGCACGTATACCTTGGTGTTCCTGTCTTATTTGATAAAGAGAATGAATCAGATTTTACAGGGTAAAGCTAGCTTTTGTCTGTTAAGGCCTCTGCCTCTTATTATTGAAGCTGATAGCTGTTTAGTGAACAAGGTAGATAGTTACAATAAGAAAAAAGAGAAAGTTAATGATAAAAAAAAAAGTTTGTTTTTAAGTGGCAAAATTGCCTTTGCTTTTGCATCAAAGCTCCTAGCTTGCATAATGCATCAGACTAATAGTTCATTCAATTTAGCTGAATTTTTTGACTGGACATGATTGTATATTCCTCACCTTCAGGATATGAATTTTGAGATGCATTTGCAGAGGTTCTGAGTACTCTTAGACAAAGTTGAAGTTAACTGAAGCTGTACTTTGAACAAATAAAATGGTATCCAGATAAAGAACAGTGTCATGTTGGGATCCTAGGCCTCTTGGAATGCTTTAGAAAGTTTAACCATTCTTTGCCTCACTTCTGTGCCTGTACGATATGATGTTAGTATTATTGCTCCCTAGACTCACACTGAGGCATGAAGGAATGCTGGCAGAGTTTGTAAAACACATAGCTCTCCCTTCAAAGTTCTTGATGAAGGCTTGAGGGTTATTGTTAAGGTCTTTCCAGAAATCCAGCTTGACCACACAAACTGGATCACCTTTGCCTTTTGAAACCCTTACCAGTACTATCAGTAATTCAGATTTGTTACAGAGTTCTTCATAGCTGGGATCACTGAATTGCAGAATATGTTGGGGAATTTTGGCAGGCATTTGGCCAAACTCCTTTAGTCGTGTTCAACTTGTAGTCTGCCTGAATCCTTGTCTGCAAAACTGATTTCTAGTCAACTGAATCCCTGCATTATTACATGGGCTAACTCTGTGTAAAGTACAAGACTTTTGATTTGTTTTGGTAGAATTTCATAGTTGATCAGCCCGTTCCTCCCATTTATAAAGATCCCTATGAAGGACAGTCTTGCAGAAGTATGCTTCTTGATCCTGTGAATTTGGTGTCAACTTTAAAATTTCTGATGATGTATTTTCTCCTGTCATCTAAATCAACAATGAAGACATTAAACAGCATCAGCCCAGTATTGAAACCACTTGTAGTGAGCTGAGTCTATGAATTAATACTGATCACTGCCCTCAGAGCCTGAAGGTACAGTAAGTTACTTACAGTCCACTCATGCAATCCACACCTCCCTAGCTGGGGTCTAACAGTGCTATGAGTGACTGTGTCAAAGCCTTGCTAAAGTAAATTACATTCACTGCTGTTCCATTAAACATAGAGCTAATAATTTCATAGTAGAAGCTGTTCAGACTTAAATTTTATGCCTATACTCTGCTAAATGTTCCCCTCTACACAGTTGAGTAAATACAGCTTTTTCACTTCACTAGGAAGTCCTCTGATGTTAACATTGATTATGTGTCTTTGCAGCCTGCAATTTTATTGACATTGTATTTTTAAAAAAATTATATAAAATTATAATTCACTCATTACCAATCTCTGTATTTTAATTTGCCATCGTCATAGGGTGCATAATTTGAACTTATTTACTTAAAGTTTGAAGAATTATCATGTAGATCAGTTTTATCACAGAACACCACTCATGAATACTTATGCGCGCCACTGTTTCCATGGAAAACATGATTTTCTACTTAATGGCATTCCATTTCCTTCATTCCTAATTTCTGGCACTGGATGAAGCTTGTGCTGGTGCTAAACATTTACAATTGGTCTTATAAATCATGATTGACTGTTTCTCATTAGTTTTTCTGTGAGGATTTAGAAAATGTAGCATATAATCCTCCTATATGTTTATTGATACTTATTAATAAACATCAAAGCCTTTTGTGCATTCTTCAAATTGAAAAGTCTTTGAAAGTAGTCAGTCATCATGGTTAATTACTTGTATCTATCTTAAAGGTTTTTTAGATGTTTTAAAGAAAAGTACTATCAGTGGTTAAGTCAATGAATATATTTGATCATTAAAGTATCAGTGAGAGAAGGTGTCTTTTAGAGTTACATTAAACCTGAAGGTGGAGATGTTTGTTTTGTTCTTGGTTTTTTTCAACAACAATTTTTCAGTATCTGGTGGCATTACCTGATTTTGGTAAATCAGCAAGCTTGGCACAGTTATCATGGAATAGTCTTCTCATTGAAAAGAGTTTAGCCTTTTAACCCTATTATTGTTCTCTAGAACTATATTTACTACATGAAATTCAGTTATGTCCCGTTCATATAGTATATAAGGACAAAGTTACAACTGAGAGGATTGTGAAAGTTTAGAAAATAAAATCTGTTATTAGTACCTTATTCTCACTAATCATCAGCTTTCACAACAATTGGAAATTCTGTTAGGCAAAATTGCCTTTAATACTAGATCTTCTCTCCTTGTTTTCGTTGTCCATTCTGGAATTAGATCAAAAGTGAGACTTATTAGGGACAGACAAACTAATTTTAAAGTAACTAGATTTTTGGCACAATTTTAGTTTAAATTTCACTGCTGATATAGCTTATGGAGAATACATAGTCTCTTGTCTGCCGAATGAGTGATCGCAAAGCTAGAGATCTCCCTTACAGAAAGATGGAGTCTGACAGAACTCTGATGGAAATGATGACCTCCTGTGAAGTCAGAAGAAAGTGGGATTTTGGTGGATGACCTCTACAGGATGCACGTGGAGAGACAAAATCACACTTATTATGCATTTGATACAAAAATGGAAGAGTCTAAGTAGTTAGTATTGATTTATATTGGCTAGTGTATCAGTGATCAGTGTTTTGAAACAGCCTTTTCTCATCTTGGAAAATAGAAGTTTAGTAGCAATAGAAAACAATCATGTTAATATTTCTGTACTTAACTGTATATGCTCCTGCTGTTCTGACAGGAAATTACAGTCTGGTAGCATCTTCTAGAGGGTGTACTATTGTTCAGAATAAGATCTAAATCTGAATAAAATATCTGAGATGAGATACTGGATGTAAAATAAAGTGCTCACTCTCATGATCTTCCTGTTGTCCAGATTAGCATTCTTACTGTAATATTACAACTCCCTTCTTCCCATGCAGGAGGAGATGTGCATGTGGGAATGGGTGCATCTTGCCCAAAATTCAGGCAGGAAGTGGCGAAGGTTTGTTCCTGCAAACTCTGAATTACAAGCACACTAAATTGAGCCCCCAAGCCACAAGGTAGATGTAGCCATGAATTCCCTTGCCCTTGCCCCACCCAGTGATAAATCCAAATAAATTAATTCCAGATCTAAAAGAAACCTACTTCAATACCTAGAGTTATAGCATAAATAATATATCTGAATATATTTAAGAAAGGACAATTAGAACTAATAGGACCAGTGGATGTGAGTACTGAGGTAGAGAAATAAAAAGGGAAAAAGGGCAGGGGAGAAATAAAGAGAGATAAGAAGG
>NW_010338135.1:12132-22038 GCF_000700745.2 Antrostomus carolinensis
GCCTATTCTAAATGCATCTGAGCCTCTGTGTAGCTCAGAAAGCAACTGCAAAAAAGAGCAAATAAATACTAACAGTCTTAAAATGAAAGTAAACCAGAATAGCTGCCAAAATACTGATTTGAAATATATCTTTTGTAAGGTTGTCTATATGTACAAGTTGAATGCATATTTTTTGGAGGTGGTATTGATTTGCAGATAAACACTGAGGTCATTGGATGTCAACATCCTTGTTTGCTTTCTGTGAAGTATCATTTTCAGATATTATCTTTTTTTTTTTTTTTTTTTTTTGGAAGACAGGTAGTTTTTGAAGATGTTATTGAAAAGTGATCCTTGTGTCTTTTGAGTGAAACAGATTACATCAAATTATAGGTCTTTTACAAAGTATTTCCCTAGGGAAAAGTATACTGGTTTTAAAAGTTTTATCTAGCTTGATAAATTTGATTTTAGTTGTGCTATTCAGAAGCATTTCTTAGGCTGCTCACAGCTGCAAGTACAGCCCAGTTATGGGAGTTTGTAGCATGGTCTGGCCCCATCACATTGCTTACTTGCTCTTCTCTCAAGATATAGTTGCTGCTCATTACAGACTCTGGTGTGGCCGAGGAACATTCAGTGTTCTCTTCAGCAGAATAATCCCTTCATACTGCTTGTTTCTGTCTACATCATTCCAAAACTGAAAAGTAAACTACTAAATTTATAATTAATCCAAACTCGGATAAATGCAGTGTTGTAGATAATTCTGTTTGGGAAACAAACAAAACCACGCTGATGTTTAAATGAAGTAGCACAAGTAAGAAAACAAACAAAATAAAGACTTTCACTTGAACATTTTCTGCCCTACTAATTAAATATAATCACCATGTAAAGACAGTGATATCTGTGCAATCACGTGTATGCCTGTGACGCAAGATCAGTGACATCCACAGCTTAGGGCTCTGGATACCTTTCCCTGTTTTTTTTAATAAGTCTAATGAAGTAAGACTATGTTTACATTAACTACAGAAAGCAAACATAGTTACTTTACCTTTCTTCCATAGGTTCACTTCCTATAGTAGTCAGATTTTCCAGAATCTACAAAAAAATCCTTAAAATATATTTCAAAAATATATATTCCTCATGTAGATAATTGCCAGTGCACAGAAACATGTCGTGAAGGAGTTGGTGAAATGCATAGAAGGTGACAGGTGGCATGGAAGTATCAAATTGAAGCTGTTTAGAGACTTGGCGATGTGCTTAAGGAAGTTGATGTTAATGTGATGTTGTAAGGAAAATTAGAGAGATGTTTTGAGAATGGTGCATTACATCTGGCAAAGATTAACACCAGCCCTCCCCAGAAGAAACAGGGTGGATCATGTTGTTATATTTATTTTTTTTCTCCATTCTTGAATGTGTAAGCACAGCTAAAAATTAATGTGAGTAACAGACACAAGAAAAATTTTGTTCAACCTAAGTAACCTCCAGAATTTTTCTGTTAGTATCTTTTTATATGCCTTTTTTTCTCTTCCATCTGTTTTTGGCTTTTTTGTACATCGCTCTTAAATACCTTTCTCACCATTGCAGACTTTTCACTGCAATTTTGGAAGATTTGAAGTTCAATTACGTGCACCTAAAAATATTAACTTCAGAAAATTAAACACAGATTCAACAAAAAGTTCTGAGACTAAATTTAAGATCCCATCAATGTCGCATAAATACTTGTTACCTGCTATTATTATTTTAAAAAACCTACACATTTCGGTCCAATTCTGTAAGTTGTTATTAACAATATACTGGCACAACAAGAACTATTTTTCTTTTTTAAAATGTAACATCTAAAACTCAAGAACAGACAGTATTTATTTACTGGCAATGTCAGTGTTGGTGTGGAGAGTCATCTTATTTTCCATATTCTGAACAAACCCATTTTTTCTCTGCGGAATTTAAAATGGATAAGAGTGTAAAGTGTTATGTGTTGCACACTAAATGAGAAAATCAGTTGCGAGTCCATGAGGTTTTTTTTAAATTACAATTTATTTCATTTGAGGTACATAGACTGCTATAGCTCAGTGATCTGCTACTAGATTCTCATATCTTCTTTATATTTGCACAGGCCACTCAGTGTATGATAAATAAAATATTTTTTAAAAAATCATTTTTTTAAAAAAAGTAACTATTGCTACAAGAAAAACTGTTTAAGAAAATTTCACCAGAAATTGTTGTGATGCTGTGGTTGTACAGTGAATAAGTGTGTCCGTACAAATGATTGGACAGGTAAGATGTCTTATCTGTGGATGTCATATCATTACATATCAAGAGAGGTATGATTGGAATAGGTCATTTGATGTTTTCTTAAACAGTGATATAGCATTCTAGGTGAGAAGGTTGGTCATATTTTCTGGACTACTATGATTTCTCTTGCTTTAGGGAATATTTTTAGTGTACATATCATGTATGTATTTAATGTATTTAATGATATCATACTAATCTTAAATATAGCCTTTAATATGGGATGGAATTCTAAAAATGACAGTAGCTTATTAGGAAATTACTGTTTCATTTGCTGTGAGATTCACTTCTAAACACTTCTAAAAATTAACTTTTGCTATAACTTTGTTGGGTAGAAATATATTGTTGTACAACTTTGAATATTGAATCTATAAAAGTTCCAAGTTTATGTATACACATAAACCTAATATACCGTATCTGACTACTTTCAGATCAGCAATTCCAATAACATGCATCAAATCAAATTTTAACCCATTACAATAACTTTGAAATTTCCTTTAGGATTCATCAAATGATGCGTAAAATCAGTTACAGAATGTATTGAGAGGATATGTTAAGGTTGGGTAGGCAGTTTCAGTCTGGTGAGATGACAGTAGAAACAGGGGAGAGAGATTTATTATTAACCAGTTCATCTACTGTCTTTTCAAGAGATGTAAATTCATAAAAGCTGGAATTCCATTCTTCATAAGGAGAAAGAACTAGTCTGTCAGTCAGGATATGCAAAATTTGAATTGTTTTCCTTATTCCCAATAAATAAGCTATGGGAAACAGGCTGTCAATGATATGGGCAGAGGTTACAGATTTTTTTCTGCAACAAAGACTTGATAGATATATCAAGTCATATAGATCGTGAGTTGACTTTCTTGGTCTGTGTTTTCCTCTAGATTGAAAAAGTTTTCATAAGGATTGAATAGCCTCTGCAACTTATGTGAGGAGGTGATTGGTGACAGCCACCATGGCTTCACCAAGGGCAAATTGTGCCTGACTGATTTGGTGGCCTCCTATGATGGTGTTACAGCTTTGGTGAATAGGGGAAGAGCAATTGATGTCATCTACCTGGACTTGTGCAAGACATTTGACAGTGTCCTTGTCTCTTAAGTTGGAGAGACATGGACTGGATGAATGGACCACTTGGTAGATAAGAAATTGGCTGAATGGTTGCACTCAAAGAGTTGTGGTCAACAGCTTGATGTCCAAGTGGAGACCGGTGATGAGTGCTGTTCCTCGGGGGTCAGAATTGGGACCGGCACTGTTTAACATCTTTGTCAGTGACATGGACAGTGGGATTGAGTGCACCCTCAGCAAGTTTGCTGACAACATCAAGCTATGTGGTTTGGTTGACACCCTGGAGGGAAGGGATGCCATCCAGAGGGACCTTGACGGGCTTGAGATGTGGGCTTGTGCTTAACCTCATGAAATTCAACAAGCCCAAATGCAAGGTCCTGCACCTGGGTCAGGGCAACCCCAAACATGAATACAGGCTGGGCAATGAGGGGTTTGAGACCAGCTCTGAAGAGAAGGACTTGGGAGTGGTGGTGGACGAGAAGCTCAACATGAGCTGGCAATGCACGCTCACAGCCCAGAAGGTCAACCGTATCCTGGGCTGCATCAAAAGAAGCGTGGCCAGCAGGTTGAGGGAGGTGATTCTGCCCCTCTACTCTGCTCTTGCAAGACCCCACCTGGAGTACTGTGTCCAGTTCTGGGGCCCCCAACATAATAAGGACATGAACCTACTGGAGCATGTCCAGAGGAGGGCTACAAGGACAGTCAGAGGGCTGGAGTAACTCTCCTGTGAGGACAGGCTGAGAGAGCTGGGGCTGTTCAGCCTGGAGAAGAGAAGGCTCCAAGGAGACCTTATAGCAGCCTTCCAGTATGTGAAGGAGCCTACAGGAAGACTGGAGATGGACTTTTTACAAGGACAGGTAGCGGTAGAACAAGGGGCAATGATTATAAACTGGACAAGAGTAGATTTAGATTAGATATTAGGAAGAAATTCTTTACTGTGTCAGACACCAGAACAGGTTGCCCAAGGAAGTTGTGGATGCCCCCTCCCTGAAAGTGTTCAAAACCAGGTTGGATGGGGCTTTGAGCAACTTGGTCTACTGGAAGGGGTCCCTGCTGATGGCAGGGAGTATTGGAACTAGATGATCTTTAAGGTCCCTTCCAACCCTAAACTTTCTATGGTTCTGTGAACTTCAAAGGATTCTCATGCTCAGGTTTACCTAATATTCCTGTAGTACTTATATAGGAATATTAGGGAAAACCTCATATATATAGATATTTCTTTATATTTTTCCAAAGTGTCCTTAGCCAGATTTGAATGGCATATCTTTACAAATTTGTTTCATGTGTTTCCTCCAACTGTCTGATCTGTTTCAGGTGTTGATACAGAGTAACCATGATAGGGTGGTCACCTGAGAAAGCTGATAAATATATTTGGGTTGTCAGTCAATGCTGGTAATACTGCACTTCTGTCAATTCTTGATTTTGTGTGATGTATTAAATGAGGAGCAGCCCACACCTGCATAGAAACATTGTGCTTCTGGATGCGATAACAAGGGAATCTTAAAGAACCAATGACTTCTCATATTTCAATGAACAATGATTCTGAACTATTTTTTAATGATCCTATTGCCCTGCAGAGCAAGTGAAAGTATCTGTTTATTGATTTTTATAAAGACTTAAGTGAATTGTTATAGTCCTTGTGGCACTCATTTATAACTTTAGTCCCATTGAGTGCTTTTAAGTCTGCAGACTTGTGAGAAACAAGAAGTCAGGAGGAGAAGTTTGGTTCAATGGACATAGCAAGTAAAAAATATTTAAGAAAAGTAAGAATAAAATTTAAAACACATGTATAATGAACTTTGAAATTTTGTTCTAATTTTATCAAAAAGTGATCATTGCTGATTTTCATAACAACTTTGTTACAGTTAAATTACTTTTTTTCATGAAAACAGTTTTAAATACCTTAAATTCTGTTTCACTTAGTTAAAACTAGAGCATGTTAGCATTCCAAAGAAAACTTAGAAATCACGTTTCTTGGGTGAATTCCATGTAAAATAAAGAAGCATGCCTTAAGACTATAAAAATGGCTGTACTGATCCCAAGTCCAGCTAGTCCAATACTTTCTCTCAGTGATAGACTGAAGTTGATGTCTAGAGAAGTGTAAGAATAATGTCGTGATACTTTGTTCATACTGTCCCAACTGCTTTTGTGATCTCTTCCTGCATATGTAAGCTTCTGGAGTGCACAATATCCCTTAGCAAAAAGTTTTTTCAGATCTGTCACTTCAAGCATGAAAACTACTGTCCTTCATTTTGAATCTGGCCTCCCACTTGATTATTTTGGTGGCTTTCCAGTCTTCGAAGAAACAGTGAGCCATCAATACCTTTTCCAGATTTTCCATGACAGTCAAGACTTTGCAAACTTCTGTCAAAACCCTCTACATCATTTGTTTTGTAAAAGAAAAATCCAAGCTATGATCATTTTTCATATTCAAAATCCTCTATATCATTATCATGCTTATTTTTTCTCTGAGTTTTTATCTGCTGTGCACAGGACGCAGAGCTGCATATGGTATTCATGTTGACAAACATGAATAAATTATGAGGTTTTTTGTTTGCTTTTAGCTCCTTTCCTAAGAATTCCTAATCTTTTTGTTTGAATTTTTCTCAACTAAAGAGGACAGAGTTGATAAAACAACTTATCACCACTCTTTCTCTCCTGCCAAGTCAGCTTACAGACAATTGATCTAGATTTGAAGGTTTGCTTTTGCTGTTATATAGTACTTTCCCCCATATTAAATTTGTCTACCATTTTATTGTTCAGGTTCTCAGTCTTACGAAGTCCTTGAGATACTTCTCACAGTCTACATTCATTCTTTCTACTTCAAAGAATCATTAAAAAAAATAGACTTTGCCTTAATTTTAAATACTTTATTAGTGCGTACATCTGTGAACTTTTGTAAAATATAATCTTCTATATTTTGCTGTTTTTAAAAATTATTTTTTTAAAGAAATTTGCTTATATGGTCATTTTTGGTTCTAAAAAAGTCAAGTTATGAAAACTGTTTCACTAATAAAATAATTTGATGCTAAATTCACTAGTGCAAGGCCAGTTGGATTATTCTACTTTATACTGATTTTTAAAACCTGAAGCATTCTTAATATTTCTAAGTATTTGGACAAAGAATACTGCATTCAATGTTTGTAAGAGGAAATAGAGTTTTTGCTTCCCATTTGTCTTTGGGAGAAGCTTTAAGTTCTTCCACAAAATAAATGTTTCCTAGCATAACCTATAAATCCCTCTCCATTAAATCCCATTGATTAGTATTATAAAGCTGCAGACAGGATTGTGTTTTATTTTATGGTTTCTGTTAATTTATTTATGGAATTGGTTTGTACAGAACTTCCTAAAAAACATGAGCTATCATAATATTATAATTGTGAATGAAAAATGATTTTCAAGTCTTTTTTCAGCAAAGATGAAAGATGAATAAACGTTAATTATAATGGCAAGTCTGTTAAGAGCTTCTGGTTTTGAATAACAACCATATTGCTATAGTAGAATTCTCTGCTATGCTAGCCATAAGGTGGGAAATAAGACCTCCTGAATTTTAATTTAATTTTAGCTCTGCAGCTAAAACATTAACGAGTCATGAAAATGTTGTTTATGCTTTTCTTCTTGTATGTGCTGCTAAATGGATTATAAGAACAGAAAGATTCCTTTGCTAGAAAAGATCCTAGTGAACAGCTACTCATGAACCATGTTCTGTTACTTCTACTGAAACATGCTACTAAATATGCAAATAATATGTTTACAACAAATTCAAAGCAGAAGATACATCAGAAAAATGACAAAATTAGTCATGCTAATGGTGATGTGTGCTGATTTTAAAATTGCTGTAAAAGAACAGCAAAATTACACTGATGAAAAAGCTTTTTGTTATGTCATTTTGAAGAAAGTGGGTTCAGTGCCAGAAGAGGAAAAGGCACATTACCTAGCTGCATTTCAGCTATTTCAAGCCACCAAGTAATTCTATCCATTAAGCAGAGAGCTTACTGTAGTCCATGGAAAAAAAAGGCTTTTTTTTTTCTCAGTTTTAAAAGGTGATTACTTTTTATTTATGTTTGAAATAAGGCAAACAAAATAAGCACAGGCTTAATATGATCTTAATTTCAGATAGTGGATACCAGTCTGCGTAATGTTCATTAGTTTAGACTCAAAAGAGTGTTTTTTGGCTGCTATGAATAAATACATACGACTTATGTAAGTAAATGAGAAGGTTCAAATTGTACATTTGTTAATGGAGTTAAATTAACCAAAACAGTCTATAGTTGCATTAGATCTTCCTCCCTTTAATAGATAAACAATTATAAAGTGATGTACAAAGTCCCAATATAACATTTTCTCATACTTTTTAACTTTCAAAAACTTTTATTCAGAATGATGTTGTGGCTTTTCTTTACTGGTCATAAGATACAGTAAGAAACCACTTAATCTCAAGAAATTTCATATGCTTCAGTGTTTTTCCTCCTGGTAGCCTGATTTGATATTCTAAGATCACAGATTAGTTTTATGATTGTGTACAGTCCCTACAGACTGTTTTGGGCTATCAAAGGAGTTGGAGATAAGATTTTTTAATGTTTTTTTTGATGGATAGGGAGAGAACTGAAATAACCCAGCTTTCACTACCTATTCTTTAACTTCCTCAGAAGACTCAAATAAATCTAACAACTCTTTTTACAACTGTGCTCAATTTAGAGCATCAAAATGTTACATTATGGGCATCAGCCCGTTGTATTTAGGAGTAAGAAAACAGGTCAATCAAAGAACTGCACAGCTACCACTATCTTTTTTTCCCTAACACTATCATTGCGTTACAAGGGCAACATGGAGAGAAAGCTAGGAGTCATCCTAGCAGGTGATATCTCCCAGTGCCATGGCTTCAGTCTCTAGGAAAAAATATGTGCTCTCAGAACCAGGTTTATTTATTTCAGGGAGGAAAGAAGAGATTGTGCACACCCCACACACACTTCCCCCCACACCAGCATTTTCCTCTTCTACCCTGGCTGCAGACAGGTCATGAACAGGGATTTTCAGGGAGTTACCTGTCAAGAAACTCTGCTTCAGGTACTGCTCTGTAGGCTTCGGGCTTTTTGGTTGGATAGCTCTTATTTTTACCAATAAGGAGAAAATATATGCTAGAGTTTTATAGTTAGAAAATAAGAAAGGTTATGATAAAACTTATATATAATATTTCCTATGAAATAATAATTTAAAATATACATAATAGTGTAATATATGAAGGTTTTTTGTTGCTCAGTATTTTGAGGGAAAGCAGTGATTCTAGTGCATTTATTAGAGTGGGGTTTTTTTTCACAACTTATAAGAAATATGTAACATCAGTGCATTGACCAGTGCTGGGTAGGACAACAGTTTCTTAATTTTATGATATTTTGCATTTAGCTGTTTTATTACAACATAGGCATATGATAAAAGTTGTAAATGGTGTATAATATTACTGCATTGAAGATGGAAAACTATTTAAATCGTTCTTAGGGAATTCCTCTGTCAAAATTAGTGTTATTACCTTACATTATTATTATTATTATTATTATTATTATTATTATTACTATTTTTATTACAATGTCATAGTTACTGTTAAATATAAGGTAGTTTAGAAAAATAAAAAATCAGATGAACCAATACTGTCAACAATATAATACAGTAATACCTCTCTCTATTTTGATTTCAGAACACCATCTTTGCCAAGGTAGCAAATGTTAAGTTTTACATTTGATGGATGTTCATTTTCCTAATGTTGCACTCTAATTAAAAATTATAAAAATTTCTATAATAGTTACTGGCCTTCTTTATACAGGCATCTGTAGTAATACTGGAGTTAAATGAAAAAAAAAAAAAAAAAGACTTTGCAATCCTAAAGGTTAGATTGGCTAGCTCAATTTTTCATTTGAAGGTTAGCATTTTTCACTAAGTGACCCTATAGCACAACCTGATATCATGGTCATTGTTTAATGACTTTCCTGAAGTAAATAGTGACTTGGAAAATGCAGATAATTACCCCTTTATAAATGGAATATCTGAATGCTTATCTACCTTTGCGATCTCTGCATAGTGAATTCTAAAAAGATGCAAAATATTAGTACTATCAATTCTCTTGCAGAAGTTTTGAATCGTTCAGTAGCCATGCAGATATGTCTCAGGAAGTCTGCATGATAGTGTCACTGAAGAACCATCTCCTATAATGTAGCAGCTGAAATGTTACTGATGATGCTGTACATTTTAAGAACAACAGTAAATAGTACAATATTCAACTTAATTCACACATTTCCTTTTCCTTAGCATAACAAACTGTGTCAGATAATGCATCTAGTTAGAAAAAAATGAGTCAGTCTCATTTGTGCATGTCTGGTGGACAGTATCAGTTGAGTTTTGAGTCACAGAACATTCCTTCTCGAACAGAAAAGAATCGGGGTTTTTTTTAGTCTAAATATAAAATTAATACTTTTAACCACACAAAACAACTATTGAGTTCAATTATAGAACGACAAAGCTTTCTTGCCTGAAGATATCGAGATGCCTCTCTGATGCTTACATTAAAAAAAAAAAAAAAAAAAAAAA
>NW_010338135.1:22049-28137 GCF_000700745.2 Antrostomus carolinensis
TTGTGTTAATTTTAAAGTACTGCTTTCAGGAGCCTAAAAACCTATAAGAGATCTTAGCTTGCTTATAGGTTGCTGCTTTGCTATAATGGAAGGATTAATGTCTCTCTTATATGAAAGTATTTTGGTAATTAAAAGAGAATAGATACTTGGTGCCTTTTGTAGTTTGCTTTAAAAAATGAAGGATTAAAAACCTAGAGGTTTTTCATCCTTTGGCAGCTGAGTGGAAAAAATGCTATTTGGATGATCTTCAACTCCTATATAGCTCTTTTGTCTAATATGACAAAATCCTTACAAATGTAGAATTTTAATAGGTTATGTTTAATTGGGCACACCACAAGTGAATAGGCAGCTCTCAGCTGTTCAGCCTCTAACCTATAGGCAATTAAATAGGAGGGAAGAGTCGACAGTGTCATCAAATGAATGTATACTACACTTTTTTTTGTGTAAGTATCCAAATTAGTTTGGGGACATAGAAGTAAGTGGCCTTCTGTTAATGTTAGAGCTGTTTAGTACATAGATTAGTGGAGCAAGTTTCAAGGTCTGGATTCCCATCACACATTTCTAAATTTTTAAAAGATTGTTTGAAAACTTGAATAAAAATGAACTGCATTTACTTCAGGTTTGTCTTTAATTGTTATACAGTTTTGTAATCTGTACTTCTACCAGGTACTACAGTCCATCCTGGTTGCTGCTTCTAGTCCTTGGCAGACAGAGCAGTTTCTGAATCGATGCTATAAAGTGCTCTAGCTTTTTTCAGTTTTTCTTTTTTTTTTCCCCCTCTCATTTTCTTTTTTTTTTTTTTAATATTTAGAAAGATTTTTTCAAGTACACAACTATTTATTATTGTCTGTGAATTTCTGCAATTGTTGTAAAAGGAATCATGTTTGACTAGAGGAATGTCATAGAAGTTATTTTAACACTGTTTTTAAAATGACATTAACTAATGTATTTGGACTATGATTAATGCATATTCTTCTGAGACTGAAATGGGAGAGATTACTAATATCAGTTTGATCTGGAAACCATGTCTTCACTGATACCAAGGAAAAAGCCCCATAAAAACTGGCTTAGAAGAAAATAATTCTTATACCTTAATTTTATAGTCTGAATGCCAAATTTACTTTGTTGTCTGTTTCAGTCTCAGTCCTGTACGTTTTGTACTCTGAGCTCTATTAATATTTTTCTTTTCTGAAAATGAACTCATATGAATGACTCATAGTAGTACTGCCATCTTAGTGCACATGAAGGTGCTGGCTACTGTGCTGCATTGACCTTAACTGTCAAATAACTTCCCCTGTCTGACTTTGGATACAGTCTCATTTATTACAGTCTTACCTCTGATATTCATTTTCATCTTAAATGCTTCTCCTCTTACAGGGTGATACTTGTCAGTCAATTTAATTTAAATGTCATGCCGACCTTTATTTGAAATACCTTGAACTTCCTGTGGTTGTTGGAAGTTCTTTTTACTTTGATTCCAATTAAAATCCTTAAATTACCAGTGTACAAAAACTGCATGCTAATTAACCTTATGAAACTGCATGCTAATTAATCTTATGAACAATATATCTTTTGCAGAGGTAGTTCAGCTGAGTCTGCCTGAAGATCAAAAACTGAGCACCACTGCAGCAACAGTGGGACAAAGTGCTGTCTTAAGTTGTGCAATCCAGGGAACTCTGAGACCTCCCATCATCTGGAAGAGGAACAATGTCATTTTGAACAGCTTAGATTTGGAAGATATCAATGTAAGTAAAAGTCTATTTAATAACTTATTATCAAAACTTTTTGTAAAGAAAAGAAAAGTGATATGTAACAAGCTCCGTACTCCTGATGTTTCAAAGAAAAGAAATGGAAATTATATGCCTGCCAAACTTGGTCTGTTGTTATTTTGCTGTGTACACAAATCCTTGTTGTTAAATATAGAGAAAATATGTTTCACAGACCAATCATTTAAAAGAATAAATATAGCAGTAAAACCACATGAAGACAAAATCATAGCCCAAAATAGTCAGCATCATACATTCAGGATTATAGTCTTCAAATATCTAAAAGAAAAAAACAAAATCTAGGAAATAAATGTTTTAAGAAATGCATAGTGACTTAGAATGAACAGGTCATTATAATAACCTTATCTTCTAATAATTCAATAAAAATGTATTTTTTTCCAAAATAAGCATTTTACTACAAAATCAGTTGTTTTGATCATTCCTCCAAATATTCAGCAGTTTATATGGTTCCCCTCAAAGTACCATCAGTGAATATTAGTATAACTTAAAAATCGTTTTTTAGGAAGGCAAATATTTTCTACCTAACTTTTCCATGACCTCAAAATACGGATTAAAATAGAAAATGAAAAAACACAATTAAATCTTCTGACAAAACTCTAAAAATAAGCTTTCAACTGTTTTTTGTTTGTTCGTTTGTTTTGCTTGTGGGTATGCTTACTTTGCTTTGGCCATTTTATATTAGCAAAGTTATAATTGTGGAAAAACCGTTACATTGAGAGTTGTGCTTGCTGTCTGACTGAAGTGTGTCTGAGATGACTGGAACAATTATGTGTGTGGAGTATTGCCATAATCAAATACATGGTTTGTTTATTTTTATTTCATTTTCTTTTGAATGCCTTTATTTCTAAGATGGCAGTTGTACTCATATATAACCTTTGTTTTGTTTTGTTTGCTGGTTTTGCATTAGTTCTGCTTGTGAATCGAGCTTCCTTACTGTTTTGCTTTGCAAAATACAGGACAATTTCAAAGCTTATCTTGCTTGAATGGTAGCTTTAAGTCATTAGAGAGGCTTGGGGTAAAACCATCATCCTATGAAAAGTTCTCATTTATATAATTATTGCTTTTGTTAGTTTGGTATTAATGATATGACTGATGTTCAAAAGTATCTTGCCCATGTTCACAAACTCCTTTTTGCAATATTTGTTAGCTTTCTGTAAATATTAATGACGTTCGTAAATAATGGAGTTCTTACTAATCACTTCTAAGTATAATACATGATACGAGCTGTAGATAGAAACAGGAACATGAATCTGGACATGAAAAAATTAAAAGGGAAATGATGAATGAAAATAATGAAGCTAACAGCTCAGTTTCAAACTGAAAGTTTCAGTTGACTGTATTTGCAGACATGAAAAGAGCAAGTGTTTTCAAAGCCCGATATGTGCATTTTGAAAAGGAAAAACAAAAAAACAACTAAAACAACCAAACAAAAAAACCCCAAACATCAAACCAGAGAAAATTCTTGTGCAGAGTGCAGGTTCCCCCCAGCATATGCTGCAGGGGTGACCTCTGAGGGAAAAGGCCGGGGCTGCCCTGTGGTCAACACAGCCCATTTCAGCTGGTTCCAACAGACCCACTGCAGGGCACAGCTGAGCTCCTCAGCCACACTCAAGACACTTCTGGGAAAATATTCAAAAAAGGGCATGAAACAGCAGAGAGAGAGTGAGGAGTAGAGAACAAAATAGCAAGAAACAGCAGATGGAAGTCCAAGGCTGGAGAAGGAGGAGGAAGTGCTCCATGGTGGAGCAGATATCCACAGCAGCCTGTTAGGAGCCCACACTGGAGCAGTATTATCTTGAAGGACTTCAGCCCAAGGAGAGTCCTGGCTGGAGCAGATGAAAAGGGTTAGGAGAAAGGAGACACAAAGAGAAAAAACTGTGTACTGACCATACCCCTCCAACCTTCTGCACCACTGGAGAGGAAAGGTAAAGGCGTTGGAAGAGAAGGAGTGAAGTTGAGCATGGGGAAACAGGGGATAAAAGCTGTTGTTTTAATAATGTATGTCTTTTGTTTCCCACCACTCAAAGTAGTAATTACTTGTTTATTTTATTTTGCAATAAATTAAGCTAAATTTCTCAAGGTCTAATATGTTTTGCACACCATGGTAATTAGTAAGCAATCTGTCTTTATCTCAACCCATGAACTTTGACATTCATGTTCTTATTTTCTCCCCCTGTCCTGCTGGGGGAGTGGAGGGAATGAGTAAAAGAGCAGCTGGGTAAGAGTTTGGCTATTAGCCAGGGCCAACCCAATACACTTTTGAAGTACTTACCACAGCTGGAAAAGAGTCGAGTATGCTTTTGAAGACTCATGGGATGACCAATCTAAAGTCAGATTGCAGTGGTGATCAGACTTTCACAGCAAAGTTGAAATTGCTAGAACTGGCCAAATTTATATTTATTAGAAGAGGAGGAATGTGTGACGGTGTACTAGATTTACAACCCACAAGCATAAAAAGAAAGGTCTGCAAAGCGTTACCTGGATGTTGGGCTGATGTCTGTGTGTGCATTTTTTGTACAGGTACAGTAAGAATTGTAAGGGGGTAAAAACTTCCTGTGACAGGAGCACATAAATCTGAAGATGAATGTATTCATTGTTTATTCGTTAGCTTAAGGAAAACCTGGAATGCTTGGAATTATTTTAAAGCAAAAATTATTTTATAGCTTAGTCTTTTGCTATTAGCAGTTTAGTTATGATTCAAATATAGAAAGAGAATGATAGATTCAGTATCCATGGGGTAAGGCACTAAAATTAATAGCATTCAAATATATATAGGTGATATTCATCCAATATGTCTTTGTAGATAAACTGATGAAGAGTGGAAGAAAGAGTTAATAGAGTTTGGAAACAAACAAACAAAAAGGATAGGCTTAAAGACATTGAGTTAAATCGGTCCCCAGAGTCTCTTTTATTCAAATTTATCTTACATGTTTCACTGTTTGCACTGATTTGATCCCCAAACTTATTCTGTTTTTTTTTTTGGTCATTCCATACCCTTCTCAACCTTGTTCATGAGATATTTCCTGTCTGGTTGTTATGTTTTCACATTGCTTAAAGGTTGTTATGTAGCCATAATTTAATATCCATTCATGCAAAGTAATAAAAATAAAACCTTGGGGAAACGAAAAATAATTGAACAGAAAAGAGTAGTGTTTTATATTTCACTATGGAAAATGAATTTAGTACTTAAATATTAACTTCAAAAAACAAATGCAGAGGGAAACAAAGTGTGCTCCAGTTTATGTTGCAATTTAACCACCAAAGAATGTGTTGTACTTACTCAGACAATTTTAAACATTCAAAACCCCTAAGTCCTTATATAATTTAAGATGTCCCCAGAGGCGTTGTGTTCTAGGCTTTACTGTGGCTATATTATAAACTGCAATCATGTTTGCCCAACTCTGGGAATTATTAATTTACTCAGTGCTACAAAAAACACATCTGTGCATCTCAAGATTAATAATGTTGTGTAAATAGTAGTACACTTGTTGAAAAAACATGACAAGTACTGACCTGGGAAAATAGATATTTTTTTCCAGCAAAATGAGTCAGAGATCATCATAAATGGAAGTCAGCACATACATAGGAAACCAATTAAACTAAGCAGTAGTGACAATGTGACTTTGTAAATCATAGCACGTGCTCATACTTAGAAATTAAGTTTTTGCACTATGCAGTTCTTAACATGAGTTATGCTGTTGGCTTTAGGGAATGACAAACGCAAAGCAGTATAATGTCCTAGTGTTTTGCCAAATGAAAAAATACAAGAAGAAACAAAAGAGTTCAAGTCTAAACTCAAATTGTGACTTTTGAATTTCTATTTTGTTGAAAAGTAGTCTGTTCTTTTACTGAAAGATACAGGATATACGTCCAAGGCTGTCAGTTATGAAGTGGATAAGAGCCAGTCTTAAATAATGAATTGTTATATACTCTAAGACATTTTAAAGAAATATTAAGAAATACTGTTTCTCTTTCCAGGGATGACAGTGAAAAATGTATTGAAGTAATGCATTTTAAAAATGGTCAAATAACTTAGAGAATGCTACCAAGCGTGTGGTCAGATACTAATAATGTTACTGATAATATCCAGTTCATAATTTTAGAAGTCCTTAGTATTCCTCAACTCTTCTTATGGTATTTAGGATTACTATTTGTGGAAGTAATGCATATTGCTACTGATCTTTCTCTTATTGAGAATCTGATTTGTTTGAATGAAACCATGAAAAATTGTATGCCTTTGCAAATTTAACTTAACTTAAACTGTAATATATTTGATTTCAGTAAGGCATTTGACACGGTCT
>NW_010338136.1:0-1988 GCF_000700745.2 Antrostomus carolinensis
CGGGTCCTTTGGCTGTGCAGGTGGCAGTCACGGCCTGGAGCAGGGCTGCTCCCGGGGGACAGCCTGGGGCAGGAGGCTGCTGGAGATTGATTCCCCACACGCTGCAGCTCCTTGTCATGAGGTGCTCGGAGTGATTGGAAAGGCTGTTGCCAGCAGGCAGTTCTCTGGGTTCGAGCTGTGGAGCTGTCAGCGGGAATGCAAAGGCCAAGCTGGTGAGCCTTTTGTCCTGGTGCCTTTAGTGTGTGAGCAGTCCCTGGTGCCGTTGTCTTTGGATCCTGACTGTAGGAGAGGCAAGGCTTAGGACGGTGCCTAGAGCTGAGAAGGAAAGTGCCGAGAGCAGCGTGTGTGCTGCTGCTTTGCGGGGAGCAGTTGAAGTTGTAGGCAGCAAGAGCTTTCTCAGCTGGCCCTTTTGTGAGCTCTGCTTTTGCCAGATGGCTTCCATCTTACCCTCTCATTTTTGCATCTCCCAAACCCCCTTCCAAACATCCAGCAGCTGCTTGTAAAGAAGAAGTCCTAGAACAAAAAGCCAGTGCTGCCTCTCACAGCCCCTTTGCTGTCTGTGAACTAGAGGAAAGAAGCTAGTGAGACGCACTTTCTTTCTCAACTCCATAGAGCGCATCCTTCTCTCAAGGTGGCAGAGTCCTTGGCGGAAGTGAAGCATCTCCAGCTGCAGTTCAGACTGAGAGATGTGCCAGGACAGGAAACATTTGCTGACCTTCCCTGTTCCCTGTGCAACATGATTCTCGCAGCCCAGTCACTTTCACACACCTTGGGTATCCCTGAGTGCGAGCAGCTAAAGCTCACCCAGACAGACGTGTCAGGAAGGAAAACGTTCCAAAAGCACCCCCTTCTCTTATCAGCATATAAATTGTGCACAACACGCTGCGGCACCGAACCTTCCTTCTCAGATAGACATGCCATCACACTTTTCACTCTTGCAGCTCGGTTGAAAAGCTCCACCAGCTGCTCCCGCAATAGCAAAAGGTTCTAGAAGTGAAAGCCAGTTCGGGGCTGCACCTTCTCCTTGCCGCATGTAAGCCACACCAAACTCCCTGATGCACTCTGTCCTCCCCTTCTCAAACGAGTAGACGGTGGCATCAGGACACACCTGTGTCCCAGCAGCTGCGTGCCCAGCCGGGAGCAGGAGCAGGGCTGGGGCTGCTCCCAAAGTTGCCCCGTCCCAATGCCAGAGCCGGACATGGGCTGAGGGGGGGCTGGATCAGGCTTTATTGTCCAGCTGCATGCCAGGAGTGAGCACAAAATCTACCTGCATTCTCTGCAGCATGCCATCCTGGAGCAGAGCCATTGCCAAAGGAAGCCGTGAGCCCGTGAGAAGCCAGTGCTGGAGTGGGATCCCAGCAGCACCTGTGGAAGCCGGGAGAGAGGAGCCCACGTGGAGCAGGTTCGTCCAGGATTAATCATCCCGTGGCTTCCCACCAGGGTGTCGTTGCTTCCAAAAGGCCCCACAGGGTCACTGTGGCCCCTCGGTTCCACCAGGTTCCATAGCGTCACTGTGGTGCCCAGGGTTCCGTCAGCTTCGCCAGCATCCCCACGGTCTCCAGGGCTCTCCGAGCTTCTGTGGTGTCACAGTGGAGCCAGGGTTGCATCAGGTTCCATAGCATAACCACGGTCTCCAGGGCTCCCTGAGCTTCTGTGGTGGTGTCACAGAGGAGCCAGGCTTCCGTGTAGTTGCCCAGCATCACAAAGGCTCTCCTGGGAGCCACGGGTCACAAAGCACCGTGGGCTCTGTGCAGCCCCGCTGTGTCACAATGGCCGCTGGCTTCCACGAGCCCCGCAGTGTCCCAGTGGGCCCGTGGCTTTAGGAGTGGGTGGCTGGGAGTTGGTGCCAGCGGCTGGGGGAGAAGCAGCAGGGACAGCGTGCGGACAGTGCCATGGCCACTTGTGTGGCCACTGGTGTCTCTGTCCCAGGCACAGCCGTGGTGTGTAACACCGGCTGCGGGTCCTTTGGCTGTGCAGGTGGCAGTCAC
>NW_010338137.1:0-10337 GCF_000700745.2 Antrostomus carolinensis
CTTCCAATTTCCAACATTCTGTGATTCTGTGCGATTCTCACAAAAAACCCATCTTTTCTCCCCCATCCCCAGCTGCCTATGCAGTCCACGTATTCAGATTGAGCTCAACCATGATTTACTGCCACAGGGCTGTTGGTAAATTGTTCACTTTATGTCCAGCACGATAGCTTCATCTTGGTTTTTACTGTTTGCAGTAAAACCTTTACTCTTTCCATCTTGCTAACACCTTGCCTGCCCGTGCGTGTTGCTTTCCCCTTGTTTCTCATTTCCTCTGGCTCGTGCATCTTTCATATTCCCCAGTCCCCTGCATTTTCACAGGGAAAAAGTATCATTGGCAGGAGTTTCAAGCAGCAGTTGAGTTCAGTCTATCAGGGCTCTTTTTCAAGGGCTTTGAGAGAGGCAGGGACACCTGGAAAGGGGTCACATCACACACTGGATTAGTTGTCACAGGACATCTAAGACAACGTGCTCAAGTGACTTCCACCCTTTGAAGTACCCGGAGCTGTTTTGATTCCTTTCCCAGAGCTTTAGGGTTGTCTCGATTACAAGGAGAAGTGTTGAGTGAAGGAATAAATCTGGCCCGGAAAAGGGTAAATTGCAGGTCTGACTGGAAAAAGCTGGGATGGAACCATTTTCCATCAGAGAAATGAGATTTGTTGGAAGTGAAATGCTCTGCAGACTCAGGTCTTTTTCTGCAGAAATTTCATTTCACAGAAGAGAGGGAAAAAATAACAGCTGACAACTTTGACTCATCCTGCTTTGATACTCCTTAAAATCCAGTATTTGCATTCTTTGTTTCGAAACAACATTAACCTCAAGACTTGTTTTCCCTCAATTGTTTCCCCGTTGTGCTTTATCAAGTAAGACATGTAAAAAGCTAATGCAGAAACAAGATATGTTCCTGCCTGTAATGTTTTGAAGGAGTTTGGAAACCCAGCGTTTTGTTTCCATTCAAAATTAAAAGCCACAGTCACCAAAACTCACAGCTGAAGATAGAATTTCACTGGTGGAAGGAGATAAAAATATCGATACATTTCAAAATTCACACCTTGGATGAGGAGAGAGGAGTCACTCTTTAAAAAACCAAGTGAAAATGTATTTAAAATAGTCAAGAAGCATCAAAATAACTACAGCAAAACCCTTTTTTTTCCACCTCTCCTAGGCTAAGTTTGATCATAATAAATATACAGGATTAATTTTTATATGATTTAAGTTTTAATCAAATGTGAAAATTGTATTTAAGAGAAACAAAGAGAAGCAACAAGTCAATACCCACTACTTTGATTTCAAATCACTTGAAATGATCAGACACAGCAGGAGCTAAAAAGCATCTTCCAGAAGAAAATTATTTCTCAAAAAAAGCCAAACCAAACCCCAAAAGAACCAAACCAACACCCTTCAACCATCCTGCTTCCTATTGACTATCAGATCACATCACCTGCAATCGCTACCATATCTCACATTAAAAAATTAAGTCCATAACTGCAGAGAAACATCTCCCCATTTCTTTTATAGCTTCTTGCCACAATGAGCTATATATCTCCATTATCACGGCGCTATCACCAACGCACAATAGATCTGAGCTCGCATCATAAATAACACTTCCATGTAACAAAGTTACTCTTAGGAGTAGAGGCATAAATTAACAGTCAGCCCTGTAACTCTAAATAGTTTTTCAGGTCTTGTCAGAAACCAATTATGCAAAATATCCTCCTTGAAAAGATCTGCTCGTGATACTTCAAAGCATTACCTCAACTTCAACCACCCCGGACAAGGCACGGGGATGTGAATCAGGAGATGAGGGCTTTGCTGGGGAATGTTTGGATGATTAAACCCTCTGAAGTCATCTAATTACTGACATCATCGCTTGGAAGAATCTGTACACCTTCCAAAAAAATATATTCTAATTTGTCTTTTCTATGCTGGTAATGAAGGTGCCTCCAACCAGATCTGAGTTTATTATCCCAACTCAGCAACTAGCCCAAAATCTAAATAAAACAGGAGGGACTACCATGATTTGCAAGGTTTAATAAAAGATATTGCCAATAAAGCTTGTTCTGCCTGGATCTTTACACCATTTTTGGCTGCAGCCCAGAGGACTACAACATAGCCTTATTTTGGCCAGGAACTGAGGCACATGGAGATTAAACACCTTTCTCAAGGTCACATATAACCCAGTGCGAGAGGTTGGGGGGAAAAAAAATTTTAAAAAATAAATAAGCATCTGTTATCTTTCCATCCCAGGTTGGATATCCTAAACTGGAACCAGTCAGAAATCACTATCTGGCTGTAAAAATCTTGGCTGTTTTCTGTTCAAGTGAGGAATGGGTATGACAACCCCTAAAGCCCCGGCAATTGTTTATCAACACACATTTAATTGTCCCAAATACCCCTTTTCCCTAAGAAACCAGCAGTTTCTTCTTCTTTTTTTTCCCCACCCCTTCTTTATTACCTAACCCAGCAGCCATTCAGATTTTAAGATTTCCATGATCCTCCCCAAAAACATCCTGCCTGAGCACAGCTCCTGTTGAGCCACGGGCGCTTCTTTTGGCCATCTGAAGCCATCTCCTCCTGGCCACATGGGTTGCTCAAGCCCTTCCTCAACTCCTGAGTTTGCTGTAAATCCGATAGCAGATGTGATTTCCAGCTGGGTCTATAGACCAACCACAGCAGGTTCATTAATAACAATTATTAAGTGCTTTATGTTACAAATTAGACCTGTAGGAATACAAAAGAAATATCCAGCCGGTTGGTTTACGGTCTCTTGTTGGAAAGAACTGTAAATTCCAGTTATCATAACACTATCACCATGGCAAAATGGGTATAGAAACTCATCATAAATAATGCTTTAAAATAGCTAAATCATCAGTGGATGTAAGAGCATAAATTAATATCCATATGCAACGCTACAGAAGGAATCAGCTAACAGCTTCCCTGCATCAGCCAACAAACACGTGGATTTTGGGAAGTTACATGAAGAGCATCTTCCTTTTGCTGCTTCCTAGCACCCAGACAGCACCAGAAACAAAAAAAAAAAACCACATTATTCTGGGCATTTTGCTTAATATCTATAGAAACTTCACACCAAGAACCTTTGGGAATTGATAGGTCAAGCAACAGAGGAGCTGGTAAAACAAAGCAGGGAGGATGGGAAGAGATGCAGATACCCAAGTTAGAAAATGCAGAGAAGCAGGGTTTGCTGCAGGATGACAGGAGGCAAGACTAGGAAATAAATAACAATAAAGTTAATTATTTCAGTCCCCAGTCTCAGGGACAGCCTGTCCTGGAAGGATGATGGGGCAGAGCAGAGGATCTCCTTCTGCTCCATCCTCTTACTAATAAGCTTCACCTCCTCAGCACGTGGCATGACAGCACTGAGAAAAGAGGGCAAAAAAACCTCAAAGCCAGAGGAAACCTCGCCTTCTGCTCACACAGAGGGACACGAAAAATCATTTCCAGCTTCCTCACTCAACAGTCCTTTACTTTACTCCATAAAAGCCATTTCTTCCAGGGATCCTCGCTCCTCTCGAGGGTGTGCGGACACAAATAAAATGGATCTGTGTGCACAAGAGATGCTGAGGCCACAGATCCCACCAGGGATATCTCAGGCATTTATTTTCAGTCTCTTCTGCCCAGGGCTGGATGCAAGGCAGCAGAGAAGAGGGAGCTTATTCATCCCATTACTGGACCCTTGAGGCATCCAGTTCCCCCCACCATGAAAATTTTAATAAAACCAGTGCATCGACTTTCAATTAGAAGGCCGTAAAACGGTTCATTTTCATCTGTTTGTTGCACAGTAACACAGATCCTCGGGAGAAAACAGCCCCTTTTCCAGACTGTCTGCGACGCAGAGAGCATTAATTGAATATTCTGTTGAAACCACCTTCAATTAGTGCCTTCGAATTTTGCATTACATTCATCACTGCAACTCGCCCGATTCTGCATGCGGCACATTTGGGGTTTCGTGATGCTCACATCACATTAACTCGCAGCATTATCCTGAAAATAACAATTTTATTTGCTAATGAGATGCTAGCCAGCGTAGGGTAGGCTGCTGCTGCATGAGGTGATAGCTACCCAGTCTGGATGGCATAAAGCAGAATGGGTTCTCCAACCAGAGGATAACCAACATTGATAATAAATAAAACCAGGACAATTCTAACACAAATTAAAGTGTTATTCTTCCAGTTTATCTGTATGGGGAAGTTGAGGTCAAACCTATAGCTAGTGTTATAATATCCATGTAGCATCTGCTATCATAGTTCCTTCAACATCCTGGAAATCAAAATTAAGTGTATCCATATCCCAGATGGGATTCAAGCTATTCGAGCCTTCAAGAAGGCTCCAGGGAGATCTTATAGCGGCCTCCCAGTACCTGAAGGGGCTACAAGAAAGCTGGGGAAGGACTTTTCATAAGGGCAGTTAATGACAAAACAAGGGGAAATGGGTTTAAACTGAAAGAGGGGAGGTTTAGATGAGATATTAGGAAGAAGTTCTTCACTGTGAGGGTGGTCAGACACTGGAACAGGTTGCCCAGAGAAGCTGTGGCTGCTCCTCCCTGGAAGTGTTGAAGGCCAGGCTGGATGAGGCTTTGAGCAACCTGGTCTAGTGGAAGGTGTCCCTGCTGCTGGCAGGGGGGTTGGAACTGGATGATCTTTAAGGTCCCTTCCAATCCAAACCATTCTATGATTCTATATTAATGTTTGTCCTATGGATCTTGAGGCACCCTCAAACCCTAAACCTCTCTTTTGGGGGCATATTTTAGGAAAACGTTCAAGCCTAGTGCTGGCCAGGACTAAAATCTCACTCCAGTTACTACTTCTGCTGGCTGCAAACCTCACCCACACTGAAGGGTGACTGGAGCCATCCGTCCCAGCTCTGAATTCTCCCAACAGCCAGAAGGGTTTTGCTGTAATCGCTGCCTCAGACTCGTTCAATTCACAAATGAGTCCCCACTGTGATACCCAAAACTCTGCAGTGCTGCTCTCCCCTACCCTCCACCCTCCCAAGCAACCACTCAGCATGGAGCAGAGATGCTGGAAGATATTCTGCTGGAAAAGTGCTTTCATCTTTTTCCAAAAAGAGGGTGGGGGGGGAATAAAAAAAAAGAAGTTTTAAATTTTGTATGATTTTGTATGCAGCTCTGCTGACTGGGGGGATCTTTTTCTGCTGAGTCCTAATTCACAGCGACCTCCTTTCCACTCATTTCAGCAACTGCCAGAATCTCTCTAAACACCGATGCAGAAGGCAGAGGGGAGCCAAGGGGCTTGTTGGGCATTAGGAGCTTGAGACCAAACAACTCACAGCAGCACGAGAAATGACAGGACCAAGGAGACTTAGCAGGTGCATGGATGAGGATTTAAACACGCTACACACGGCTCTGCATCTCAGATACCCTGGAAGTATTTCAGTTGGTTTAGATCATTATACAGGGGAGCAGCATAGCTTAGAAAGATCATAGAATGGTTTGGATTGGAAGGGACCTTAAAGCTCATCCAGTTCCAACCCCCCTGCCAGCAGCAGGGACACCTTCCACTAGACCACGTTGCTCAAAGCCTCATCCAACCTGGCCACAAACACTTACAGGGAGGAGCAGCCACAACTTCATTGGGCAACCTGTTCCAAAAACCCTCCCGGGGGGGGCCCAGCCACAACTTCCTTGGGCAACCAAGATAAGCCACGTCAGCAGGATGCATCGCTTCCCAGTGGCCCAGCCTCAGTTTCCCCAACTTTAAGAAAGCTGAATAATTTTTTATTTTATTATTTTTTAAATTAATAAAAAAAGAGCGGAGCAGACTTTGGAGAGCATCCTGACATCTACTGAGGTGACATACTATATTAGCAAGGTGACATTAATAAGCACACCTCACACAGAAAATTTTCCATACAAAATTGCATGACGTTTAACCTTCTGTCAAGTGCACAGCAAGCTGATTTTTTAATTACAGAGTAGTGGGATTTATTTTTTATTTATTTTTTTTTCCCCTCCATTGCAGCTCTGTTATTAGCTTCAGCCAACAAATGATGGGAAAACTGCAGGCAAGGAGAGGAGGAGGGAAAAAAACAAGAGTTCATAGGCATGCATCTAACATCCACCTGCAATTAGCAGTTAGAGATGCCAGCAGCGTGCGCAGAGGGTAGTTGGCCACTTGGATGAGCAATTACCAAGGCTACACCACGCGTGCACTGATTGAGATCCCCTCCCAGCACCAAATCCTTGCTGCTTAAGCCTCAGGCTTAACGGCTGCAGCTCAAAACTGCTGTGATATTTAAGGCTCAGCGCGGGGCAAATTTCATTTATTGTACATAAAACATCCATGCCTGTGTTTTCACCAGGGTTTGGAGTTGGGTTCTTGGCTTCCACCAAAGACACAGAGAAAAAACAAAATATAACACATCTGCTTTGAGAAAAACCCAACTACAGCAGCAACCTGAGCACTTTTGAGAAACCCCACGCACCATCCAACACTTATTTTTTAATTATTTCTTAACTTTCTATCTGCAAATCTGCAGAACACTCTTAATATAATCAGGTCCTCTGCACGGGGGGATTAGCAAGCTTATATCCCGTGGATCCAATCAGGAAAGTCTATCAGCAAAACATACTTATGTTGATACAGCTATTATAATCTGCATAATTCTTCTGACTTCACATACTTAATGGATAGCAAACAGAGTCATTACTGCCTCCACGTACATCCATAGGATCTCTATGAGCCATTCACTGCAGTGGTTTTTTATTATTCATAGCTTTAGTTATTGATTTTTCAGGAGAAGATACATGCTTTTAAGCACCATAAAAAGCAAGAGAGGGAAAACAAATAGCTCTATTCCAAGATTAATACACTGCTCGTAATAAAAGTATGGCTGTCACATTGCACTGTGTGGAACTGATGGAGCCTTGACAAATTCCATGCAAAATGGTTGAGTCGCTTAAGAAGCTTGTTAAATAATTTAAAAGCAAGTTTTACTGGAGGCTGGAAAGTTCTTCCCCAAATCCACTTTCCTAGATTTATGAGCTAGGAGTATGTTAATCAAGTCAAGTGGAGGATTCAGTGGGGATGTTGTCTCCCAGCAGGTCACAGCCTGGATGGAGGGTTTAAGGGATGTATGATATGACCAAGTGTGGTCCTTGGGTGGTTCATAATCTGCAAGGTCTCCCAAGCCACAGACCAGCTGACAAGCTTGGGTGCAGCCAACTAAAACACTGCTCTTCTAATTGCTAAGAAGACCAGCTCTATTTCAGCTAAAAACCAGGACACTCATTAAACCTCAGAGCACCAGAAATCTTCTAAGGTGGGCTCATTCAGTTGGACAGCATGAGGGCCACTCATCCTGCCCCTTCCCAGCTCTCCAATACAGGGTTCATCACAAACTCAGACAACTTGATTACACCTCAAGATCTCCCCTTAAACCTCAGAGCACCAGAAATCTTCTAAGGTGGACTCGTTCAGCTGGACAACATGAGGACCACTCATCCTGCCCCTTCCCAGCTCTCCATGAACAGGGTACATCACAAACCCAGACAACTTGATTACACCTCAAGATCTCCCCAGGCTCAAGACTGGCTACAAAGAGACTCTTCCCCTCTTGCCTTGATGGATTTCCATAGCTAATTAATCCATCAGCACAGACCCTTCCAGGAGGTACAAGCTATGTGCAGGGACACCTTCAGCCTGTACAGTCCAGAAGTGGCACTAGGTTGGCCAACTCTTGAGCATCTCTGCATGACAACAGCTCTTTTATCACCTTGTGCTCCCTGGTAGGCAGAGAGTTGCACTACTAAATCAACCAAGTAGATCAGAGCTAGCATTCCTGGCAGAAGGACTCTCAGCTTCAAGATATTTACACAAGGAATAGCTCCCAGCACCCAAAAAACCCTTCAAAACCAACATCACAGAACAGCAAGCTCAAAGCCAAGCTCCAAGCTGGTGGAGAATCACAGAAAAGCCACAACACACCAGTTTATTCACTTGAAGGCTCATGTAGGAGGCAAAGGATCAACCAAAATACAACATTTCTATAGCAACTAGGGTCCCATCATGGTCTTTTTCTTCTAGACACTGGACAGACTGTCTCCATGTTGATAACTCTGCTTCCCAAGGAGGCAGGACACAAGAAAAACACCCACAAGATCAACTGTAAGGAGTCAGTTTGCTCTAATAGCTAGGCAAGGAGGGATGCAGCCAGGGGAAGGCTCTGCTTGCAAAACACCAGTGCAGGCACCTAAAAGACCTTTTAGCCAGCCTTCCAGGGCCAGTGTGGGGGATGCTTTACAGCTCACGTCAGAGTTCAAGTCATGAAAATCATCCCAACAGCTTCACACTCCCCTCTTTCAAGCCCACAGAAGAAGACTTGGGTGTCTAAGTCTTCCATACACGACTTTTGAGTTCCTACTTTAAATAACAAATTATTTTTTCCTTTCTTTTGGCAGTTACTTACACAGACCCAACCAAAGTGCTTCTCATGAGATACTCTCCTCCAAATAGCACAGCAACACAGGCAACAGCCCCAGTTTCACTATGGGGAATGACCAAGGATGGGATTTATATGACCTGCCTTCTCCATACATCTAATCAAGCTGTTCCTGCCTTTTTTAGGGGAGGAGAAGAGGGTGGATAGCAGCCCTGGGATGAAGCTGCCTGCTCTGGCAGTACCTTGCCTTGCCATCACTTCTTTTCCATCCAAATTGGAAGTGGAGTCACACTTTTAAGTTATTTCCCACACAGGAAACTTGTAAAAACAGAGAGTTCCTGATGTTTTTCCTCTGGGAGAAGCTCTAGGAGATGCCAAACTGCAGCCAGTTCATTTTTTTTCCCTGCATCATTTACATCCAACCCCTTTAAAACTTCCAGGAAGCCTTAAAGTTTCATAAAGCATCTTCCCAGAGGTATTGCCCTTCCCAAGAGCAGCTCTATTTAACTAAGATGGCCATAAATATTTAAGGACCCCCAGAAATTCTTCTCTGTCCCACCTTGGTGCTTGCAAACAGGAAAATTGTGAACCGAATGAAATCAGACACTTGGAAAAGGCAAAGCACTTAAAATTAAATCAGGCAGGTGATTTAATCCCAAATATCAGCCATCTGGGAGGACCCCCATCCCAGAGGGAAGGTGGGAGCTGGTTTGTACACAGCATCTCACCTCCCGACATCAGCAAAGCTCCTGCTCCTCACACCTCACGCTCTGTTCTGCATTTATCCATTAATAATAAGCTGTCAGATTCCTGCTTCCTACCTGTTATAAATTAATCTCTTTTAATTGGCTACATTTCCCAACTCAACTCAGGAAACAATAGCTCCCCACGGGTCCTTTATGCCACATGGTTATGTGGCACCGAAGAGTTAGTACCTGCTGAAGGACCCAGCCGCCCCCCTCCCACCCGCAATAAAAAAGCCAGTGGGGGGACAAGGATATTTGTTATCACCAGCATCGTAATTAAAATGCGTTGGCATCACTCCAGCAGCTCAACATCCTCCAGCTCCAGGACCCTAATGTAAGGGTAAGGCTGCTCAACCCATGTAGAAACTCCTCACCCCAAAAATCTCTTTGGAAAAGGAAATGGGAACTGGTGCAAATGGGGAAAGGCTGGAGGCAAAGGGGAAACTGAGGCACAAAGCTTTAACTGCAGCGTGGCGTGCTCCAGCTGAGGGGGTTGTAAACCTCTTGGGGATTTAATGCTAGAGCAGGTTAAATCAGGTTCTGCTGTTCAGCTTTGTTAACCCCAACAGCTCAAGCTTTCCCTCGTGTACACGTATTTTGGAGCACGTCTAGTTTGCAAAACTTGCAAAAAACATTAAAATACAAATAAATCAAGACTTGCTTCATCTTTTATTCATACCCAGCCGACATATGGTAGTGGTGTGTGTTTAACATCTGTATTTACACCAAAACAGGGTGGGAACTCCCAGGCAATGAGGGGGGCACAGCACAACCCTGCACACAAGCTGCTCCAGCTCCCAGGAACATCCCGGGATGTGGAGGGATGCACAGACCAACGCTCTATCTGCGCTTCCCAGGGCACTGCGGCCGCAACAAACCCCTTCCAAAGGCTTTTCCAAAAGGATTTGGGGCTTTTTAAACAAAATAGAACAACAGGGAAAACTTCTTTTAATCAAAACTACCTTCCCGCAGCTAAAGAATGTTCCTCAACTAACGTATTTTGGGCAATTTTTCTAGTATTGCAAAATTCTCCACCCAGGAGGGAGAAATTTCACCCCAGGATGCCCATTTGCAGCACCCAAACCCCACCCAACAGCAGCTCCAGTGCCCAGGAGCATCTCCTACCTCCTGAGTTGGTATATTCCCCCCCCCCTTCTTGCTTATATTATTTCTCCC
>NW_010338138.1:0-15998 GCF_000700745.2 Antrostomus carolinensis
GGCCAAAGTTGGCCCTCCTGAAGTCCAGGGACTGTGACCAAAAATAACCGGAATGTAATAGGACATAACAACAAATTTTTATTGCTTCTTTCGCCTCCCTAATCTCAGAGCTGAATCCTGGTCCCAACAGTTACCCCAAATCCACAGGCTGCCATCTTCCTACCGTAGGGGAAATTAGACAAACCCTGCCTGACTTTCACATTTCACTTTTTGGGAAGGCTTACACTTGTTCCGGACAGTGCCTGTGTGCACAGTTCCTGTGGCCCTGGTCTGTCTGCACCTTTGAAACATCCCAACTGGGGAGATCCCCCTCGGAGCACCCTGTGCCCCCACAACCTTCCAGCACAGCGGTGTTACTTGCTGGGAGGAGCTGCTTCAGCAGAACCTACCTCAACTGGAGAATTACAGTCCATGGATGCAGTTGGTCTTTGGCCATGCTGAAGGCCAGCCAGAACAGAACTGAGTGTGTAGGTCTCCAAGAACTCTCTTGCATCCAACTAACAGTTATGCAAAGGAAAAAGCAAACTCAGGTATCCATCCCAGAGCATTTCCACTTCTGTAAGTTTCTGCTCTTTGTCTGCTACTGTAGGGAGAGTTTACACCAAAGCTGCTGCACTATCTAGCTTCCCACACTCAAAGCACATAGAAGAGGGAAAAGGAAAGGCCAAGTTTTGCAAGTGACAACTGAGCATCAAATCATATGATTCCCCTGTTAAATGCAAGCAGGCAGAACCCCTGAAGCTGCTGCCAACAATTAGTAAAGTCAGCTATTCCACCTAGGAACACTCTGCTGCTTTATTAAGACTAACTGCCATGAGCTATCGGATTGCTACGGCTAGTAAGAAGATAACCCACACAGGGAAAAGTCTGTGTGCTGCCTTGTAGACTGAGGTTCTCAGCTCCGATCTCCAGAGAGCTTGCTTCCCCTAACTGTCTATTTTTTAAAAAACTGAGTAGCACAGGTTTGTTTTAAAGGCTGCATGCTAGGAAGCCTCTGTCACATCTACTGCCTAAAACTAGTGGATTGCTGTAACACAGACTTCAGGACTGTGAGGAAAAAAAATGTTTTTTCACTTGTATTATCACAAAATCGCCAATCTGTTACTTTCCCTGAGCTACTCAAACCACCACACTTGACATGTACATTTGGAAAGGAACAATAACTTGCTATTAACTAGGGGCAGAGAAAACTCATTCAGAGTAGAAGGCAATCTAAATTTCTTTCAATCTATCCATCCATTCTTAGTCATTCAGCAATTAGTTTTAACTACAAAATGTTAAATAGTTGAAAATGATACTTTAAATTAGAAATGGTGCTTTTAAGGAAGACCACAGAGTAGCACTGTCATAACTGATGCCCAAAACATATTTTCCTATTTCGAGTTTAAATGCATCTATATTAAAGCTATAAAGTGTTCTTTTATAGATTTCTGAAACCTGTTTTGTACTACAGATGTTGTATGTGATCATTGAAGACTTCTAAACTATTACCCTTCATTTAAGAGCCAGACAAAGATAGGTCTCAACTCGCTATTACTGAAGTAATAAAATAACATTTTATTTATATCAAAGCTATTTATTTTCTTAGGAAATTAATGAATAATTTTCAGTAAACTACAGTTTGTTGTTTTTTTTTAAATGCAGTGTGAGTTTTCCTGGTGTTAAGTTTGACATGGAGTTTTTGAAAAATACAAGGAGGGATTGTATCAGACTGAGCAGCCTTGAATTGTATGCTGCTTTCAGTCAAAAGAAGCAGAAATAATGTTGGGTGAGCCAAATCTATCAATTAGAATTTGAATAATTTGTGACTTAAGGCTACAGAGACCAACGACAATGATTATCAAGCAAGAATAAAACTTTTATTTTTCACTTTAATGGCCAATGAGAATTATAAGTGAAATCAGCATCACATATGAGGAATGCTGTTGTGCTCCTCACAGGAGGCTACATGACCTTCAGGCCCCTACTGTCACCTTTTACACTCTCAACTGTCATTGTAATGCTAGAGACTTGAACGAGGCACTTTTATTTTTGTGGAAAATTATGATTCCTCACATGCAATAGACTTATGGAAATTACCCTATAGATTACAAAAAACGGTCTTGCATCATAACATATGGATTTAATTTGAAAAAGAATACTGAAAGTTCTGAACTCCTTGGTGATGACACTTATCTTCCTGAAACATAATTCTGCTCATATATGCCCTTCAGAAGCGGTAAAACACTTTGCATCTTTGTCAAATACTGACCGAACTAATTTTGCAAAACCTTTTTTCCCAGATGATTCAAATATAAAGCTCTAATTTAAATTTACAAACAATCAAGAGCAAAGATATGCCATAAACAGATAACCCTAAGTCTCAGCTACTACTGTCTCAGTGACAAATGACTACCAACTCTGTTAAAACCTACTTACTTTTGTTTGATTATTTTTCTGATTAGTCCCAGCAGTTCTGTGGCTCTGCTATTTAAAAACCAAAAACCCGAGAATGGTTTTGTTTCAGTTTCAAGCACATGTTAAAGTACTAATCTTGAGAAGAATATAATTTATTGTTTTAAAGACTACTCACTGAATCTAAATTTTTGACTAAAAATGTTTTCATCAAAACTATTTTCCAGAATTATTTTTGTTGGCATTCATGTAATACACACTACTAATAAAATCTTTGGAAACAATCTGGGATCAATTTCAGATAAAATAATACAAGTGAAACTTGCCAGTGAATATCCCTAAACAAGATACTTAAAATTCACATTTGCTGTTGAAAGATTGCATTTGCCATATTGTCACTGCCTTTTCTAACCAACATTTGAAAGTATATTCAATCAAGCCCAGTTAGCTGAGCAGAAGCCATCTCTCCAAGAAAGTAATATTTTACTTTAGCCACATTTCTTTCAGATTAGGCTGAATTTTCAACCTAATTATATATTACTGTTTCCCACAATTAATTTGAGGAGGAGTTGTTTATACCTTTTCATAGGACCAGCATTTTTGTGGAATGACTCTACCCACTTCTCTTCAAAAGATCCTTAACATAATCTTCCCAAAGTCCCCTGGCTTTTCTCCCTCCCCACTCAGCTGGCCTGACATTTAGAAAATACTGGAGCAAAATGCACCACACATGTATGAGTACGACAACTCTCGATTTGCTAAGTATGTACAGAAAGGTACATACATATTGGTGACTCTTCTTCAGTTAGATTAATTTTTAACTTGGGATATTCTGTTTCTGATACCTTATTACAAAATCTGAAGTTGACTCTTCCAAAGGCTACAAAACAATACCATCTCCATTTATTAGTTATGAATTAGTGCAACCAAAATGATTTACAGCGTTGCTCCGGCGAGTGTATGTGAAGTATAATGTAGAGCTGTGCATATATAATCATGTATACATGCATCCAAGATTATATACATAAGACAGTTGTAGATAAATTGAAAGCTACAGTGATTGCCATGGGCCCAAACTACAAATATATTCAAAAAGGACCACAAAAATCAGGGTAGGATAGGTTTATTAATAGTTATTGAACAAAACCATCTGTGTTTTTGTTTCAGGAAGTCTTCTACTACTGCTTGCCAGAGCTGGGAAGATGTATACCAGGTTAAGGACTACTCTTTCCTTATCCCAGACTTACGTTTCTCTCTCAGATATTTTTCTGGATGCCCTGAGAAACAGGATACTGGTCTAGATAGTCTGTGGTGTGACCTACGGTGGTTGTTTTTCTTTCTTTACACTTCTAGGCATGTTTGGATAAGTATCTACAACTTTCCCCTTTTTTTCCTCTATCTTCTATTTTATTTTTAAATTGCAGTATTCATTAAGCGTTTAATTTCAGTAGAGCCACATGACGCAGAAGTTTCTTAGTGCAATGCTGATTTAGAACATGCCTGCTGCTTGCTTGCTTGCTGAAGGAAGATGAAGTACGAATTGTCTCTCTGTGATTCATACCCACAGTTCCTTACCCCAGATTATCTATAGCAGAAATAACCCCAGGAACTGATTTGACTTAAATGTCCTCAACAAAATCTGACATTTCCACCTTCTTTCTCATGTGTATCAGCTTTGCTGTAAGAAGAGACACCCAATGAGGAGCTTAACTGAAATTGTCCAGATTCTAAATTGCAGGTTTGATTTGATCAGCATCCCCCCAACTACCAGATTTTGAAAGTTCACTGCAAATTGCTTACACTTTCCTTCACACCATTTTACATACTATCAACTTGATGAGCGGTTTTACCTGGTATAGGCTGGCAAGGTGGTGTTTAGTTTTGATCAGAAAGGGCTGGTTGACGCCTGGATGATCCACGTCATGAGCTGCAGCAGCTAGCAGTCCAAGCATGATGTCCGATGGGGTGAGGAAGTTGGCAAGCTGAATCACACACATTAATCACAACCAGAACATGAACAGTAAACACTTTTTTTTTTTCCTTTTTGCAAATTAAGGAATTGGTTAACATCATGGCATTGCTCAGTTTGTAGGACAGTACACAAATGTCAAATATAAAATAATTTTTGTGAACAACGTTTTTAAGGTGACTTGAACAAACATATATAAAGATATCAGACTATATGCTTATATTTTATTACAGTTTTTAATTCTTATTTCTTTATCATTTATGGCAATATAAGGATTCTTGTTACAGAAGTGCTTGAGCTTAATCTAAAAGATTCAGTTTTAAAAAAGTAAATTAAGTATACTAGCAGGCTGGCATGTGTTAGCATATATAAGGGCTCTGCCTCACACAGTATTTAGTAATACCAACAGTACATCAGGCTTCATTTTTCTAGCACAGCACTCTGCTGTAAAAGGCAGAGTTTATAAATGTTTGAAATTTCAAACCTGGCTGTAAATAGCTCAGTTCAAAAATAGGTATTTTATTAGAGAACATAATTTACCTTTCTAACTTCAGACCTGCCTAGATTTTTTTCTACTATATAGCTTATCATTCAGAAGCAAATTTTGTTATCATTGGGAGAAAAAAATTGAAGTCTTAGCATTTTCCTTTTCTGAACGTTCTGAGGCAGTTATTACCAGCCCAATGAGTCTGTACAGAGTACAGTTCTATGAACTGAAAGAAGCATCCTGTGATGAGAAATGAAGAGCAGTATGGTACAGATTCTGGATACTGGCTGTCCTCTGCACTTTCTGACAGCAGGGACTTGCAGACCTCGCAGCAGCTGGAAATACAGGAAAGCTGGGGCCCGCTCCTGTCCTCACCTACCATTACTATATTCTGGTCTAACAATTTGCTAATTCTAGCAGAACTTCCTTTCATTTAAGTCAAGCCAGGAAAGATTAGTTATATTCTTACACTGTGGCTCAGCACTACAGTATTACAGTCATGCTATAACACATAAAGCAATGTCACACCCTCATGTTGTGAGGGCTCGCTGCAGCACTCTAAAGCTGCTGTTCACTCCTGCGGAGGATGCCCTCGCAACAGACTCAGTCAAAAGGAACCTCTTCCTCCTTTCTGGTGTTGCACTGCCAATTTGGTATTTTCAAATATTGATGTGAGGGGCTTATGCCCTGAAAGGATGGAGGCATGGGCATGTGCTGCCTTCTACTGGCTTTGCTGGGAGGACTGGAGCCACTCACAGATGACTGATACACATGGTCATGGCAAAACTCACCAGAACTCATATGACATCATTTTGATATGTCACCTACGTGATGACAAGTGACTCCAGTTTAAACTGTCTGTAACCTGTAGCTGACTCTGCTACTGCCTTGTTGCTGTCTGCTATCTAAAAATATTTTGTGGGTTTTTTTCAATCCTAGAAAAAAAATATTGAGAATTATCTGAAAGCAACATCATTGTGAAAGGTTGTCATTACCTTGGGCTCCCTCAGATAGCAGTGCATAGCTTGTGTGACATCAGCAGCATGGACAGCATTGTGGTACGGGTTCTGGCTATGGTAATCTTCTTGAACCATAACTGGGAACCGAAAAAGAAAATAAAGATCCTTTTGTCTCTGAATACCATGGCCACAAGAGAACTGGATTTAAAATACAATTTGAGGTTTTACAGTCAGCTGCCTAAGGAGTTTCTTCAAATATCTGTAGCTTACTTAGACTGCTGCTCTTATTGGGATACCTTTAGAGAAAAAATGCATGAAAGGATTTGTGAGGCCCAAGGGGATATACTAGGTTTAGTTCATAAATCAACTCTTTCTTGCCTTAGTGAAGGCTCTCATTCAGGAGTAAAATAAATAAGGAAGAGAGGCAAATTTATCCACAACGGAGTGTAATTATTTATGCTGCTGTCATAGGGCAGTAATGTCATTAAGGCAGTACCACCTATTTTACAGCAGCAGCGAGTGAGGCCCTGATATCCTGGCATCATTTGTTATTTGAGTGACTACTAATGGTCAAAGACATTCCTACATCCTCCAGACAGAGAATCAAAAGATAAAGCACTGGAGCATTCAGAGCAAAATATTCTGTGATCATTTTAGTCACGTCTGTGCATCCATTTTAAAATACCACTCCCACTTGTTTTAATGTGCAGTGCTGGAACTGGTCCATCTGGAAGGCTGAGCAATAACCCTTTAACTCTCAGCTTTCACTCGTACAGAAAATCATCCAGGTGTGTGCTTCATACTCATCTGTTCCTTGTGGCACCATCAGGTGGTCTCAGGGCAACACCACATGAACAGGGGAGGTTGCACATGATCTTGCCTAAAGCGCTCTCCTAGACACTATCAAATTAATCAAACACAAAGGTAATGGGCAAATTTCCCATGGCACTCATCTCCAGCATGGGGAATGCCAAAGGAAGTCCTAGCCTTCAGTTTGTTTCCAGCTCCACAAGCATGTGAATTTACAGTGGGTAATCCTTTAAACCCTGAATACCGCTAGCTCTAATTATCTGAGCGTCCACTTCACAGCCGCCCACAGGAGTCAGAAACGGCAGGGAGATTTTGTCTGTCTCCACACTGGAGGAACGCTTTCCAGAAGCGACAATTATGCCTTAAAGAAGAGACCCTGCCTTTGAAACTCTGTCTGACAGCCCAACAAACCGGCATTCAGCCGCATTCAATACATGATGCAAAGAGTAATTGATTTTGGCCAATTTCTTCTTCTGGTTCGCTGACAGCATGGGGCTAATATTTCTGTTGGCAGTAAGAGCAGCAGGGGCTTTCATCAACACTATTCAGTGCAGACAGCTTGATATAATTTGTTAAATTTTGCACATAAGCTTTTAACTGCCCTGGGTCTCAGTGGTCTATTAGTCACTAAAATAATGACACTGCACCACAATGGTACTGTGCACGGGTAGGTTCTAAAATGTCTGTCTATCTGTGTGGGCCTACTTGGCTGGCCACATCTCTGCATGGCACAATTTTACCAGTGCAGTTGTGATACTTGGATGCTTCAGCCCAATGCAGAGCCTTTTTAAGTCCCTCCATTAACTTAATAGGTAAAGAACCAAGTACCTGAGTGCCTGTAAATTGTATGCTAATATGTATCACAGAAATGTTTTACTGAAATATTTGCAACATCATGATTTTACACAGATACACAGACCAAGACAGTGCCTTCTTTGATGCCCTACTTAAGCTGTAAACTGCATTTAAAGATGGCTTTGAGGTGAGCACTTACCTAAAAACCTGTGTAATGTAACCATATCTAACTGGAAATGGTGAATAAGTCCATGTACATTGAAGAGGTGACAAAGCAGTGTTACAAGACTGTTTCCTAAAAGCAGAAAGAACAACTCTTAGATTACCTGAACATGTAGTTATAAACCAAGCAAGAATAAAAATTTTGGTAATTTCCTAATTATTAGTCAACTCCTGTTGCCTTACTCCATATCATATCAACTTATATGACACACTCATACTCAAAAGTAGCTTATACAAATTACTCCAATGTACAATCAAGATTTGATGGTACGGCTGTACCAGTGGAGTGCCATTCTTGTGTCTAGATGCCATAAAGTCACGTTTGCTGTTTCAACATGACACAGAAGGTGAATTGACATGGTTTTAACTGGAAATCTTTGGACACGCTTGTTTGAGAATCACATCATCTTCATAACCCAAGCTACCTCCAGAAATGACAGAAAGGAGAAAGGCTTTTCTGCCACTTCGGCTTGCCATACTGTATTAATTAATTAATTACTGAGAAAACAGCAGTTTGTAATTATTTTTTTTATTTTACATGTCTGTACAAAGGTATAATCCTTGTACCTAGCTCAGCTACAATTGCATCTCACAATGATGATGCAGACAGGAAAAAATGAGTTGCAGTATTTATGATCTGAAGTGCCACTCTAAGTTATGCTGGCCTTACTGTGAATCCAGTACTGGGAACATGGGCAAGATTGAGTCTAACTTCTATTATATGATCAACTATACATACATGCAGTATTTTAAAAAGTTTGCACTGCATTATTCAGCAGCAATGTTTCCAGAAAAGTTAGAAAAAGACCCCAAAATCAACCAACTCATACAATGTATAAACAATATTTGTCTTGTCCTATTTAATGTAACTTAGGGAAGAAAATAAATACATGTACAAAGAGGACACAGAAATTATTTGTCCCCAACTACTGAGCAGGGGCACAAGAAAGTAACTTAGAAGAATTATGTTTTTGCTTCCCTTGCTATTTGCAGTCCTTTCCACTCTTCAATGCCAGTTGTTCAGCAGATTTACCCTCTAAACCAACTTTTTTCTACACCTTCTGCCCCAGCCCAACCTAACTGGATTGGATGTGAGGAATGAGGGACCTAAGTCCTATGAGCAATACAGAAAGGAGAAAGGTGTTATCATGACCCTCTTCAGCAGTTACCTAATCAAGAAGTATTGCCTAGACACTGGTGTGTGTGGTGTTACAGGCATATATTTAGACAAAACATTTCACAGATTTTTACTGTCTTAATGAATCTTTTTGCTGCTGAACAGAAACAAGGGCATCTTCTGTTAAAGGTATTTCATGTTAATAGAAATAGACAGATTATAGAGGTCTGGACTTATTGACCAGTGTATCTAACAGGCATATTGAAATACCTTTGGAATTCCCCAGGTAAAGGAAACTGAAACATCTCCTTGAAAAGGTGACCATAACAAATGTAGGAGATTAGCTTAATATAAAAACACACTTTAAACATTATCCTATAGTTGTAAACGTTCTGGGAAAAGCCTGAAAATTATAGAATCATAGAATCATTTATGTTGGAAAAGACCTTTAAGATCATCGAGTCCAACCATTAACCTAGCACTGAAGTCCGTCAATCCTCTAACCATGTCCCTGAGCACCACATCTACATGTCTTCTAAATATCTTCAGGGATAGTGACACAACAGCTTCCCTGGGCAGCCTGTTCCAGTGCTTGACAACCCTTTCAGTGAAGAAATTTTTCCTAATAACCAATCTAAACTTTCCCTGGCACAATTTGAGGCTGTTTCGTCTTGTCCTATCACTTGTTACCTGGGAGAAGAGACCAAGACCCACCCTGCTACACCCTTCTTTAAGGTAGTTGTAGACAGTGATAAGGTCTCCCCTCAGCCTCCTTTTCTCCAGACTAAACAATTTCCTCAGCCGACTCCTCATAAGACTTGTGCTCCAGACCCTTCACCAGGAGCCTTGGTATTGTGTAGACCAACCCATGATCAAAAACCCCAAAATTCTGCTGGTGACACCAGGCTTGGAGGCAGGTATTGATCTTCTGGTTCTGCCTGCTTCTTCCCTCATCATTCCCTGCAACTGGAGGGATAGAGGAGAACACTGCTTGTGTTCCTGATCTCTTGATCAGTCATCCCAAGGCCCTGAAGTCTCTCTTGATTGCCCTCAGACTTCTTGTTGCAACCTCATTGCTGCCTACCTGAAAAATCAATAATGGATAATAATCTGGGGGTTTTACCAGGGTAGGAAGCTTTCTCTTCAACATCTTTAACCTGGGCCCTGGGGAGACATCAGACTTCCCTAAGAAGTGGGTCTGGTCTGCATATTGGGTCTTCTGTTTCCTTCAGAAGGACGTCTGTGACAATGACCCATCTTTTTGTCTTTATGGAAGAAGTTTTGACACAGGGCATAGGCCAACTTAACCTCAGCGAGACCTCCAAGCTAAATGGACCATTGTCCTCATTATTGCTGGTTCCACTTGCAGAGTCTTGTATCTATTACGCAAGAGCACTGGGCAAGGTGGGGTATTCACAGAGGAGATGTGCCTGCTGTGCTGGGGAACTCATCACCATTGCCCCCTACTCCTAAATTCCTAAAGGAGAGAGGACAGGGAATCAATCCTCCATATCATGTGGAGTTCAAAGATATGATTTTAAGTTAACTGTATCCAGTTTCTCTTCAGTAACCTAAACTGTAAACATTTAACAATTAATTAATTAGGGATTTTTAGAATAGTCATATATGAGAGATATTAAAACAAAAACTTTTTAAAAATTACTTACCATTTGTCAAGCGGTCAAACAAGAAAATGTCAAAATCCCACATTCCCACTTTGGATAGCATATGCTAGAAAAAAACAAATATGAAAAGGTAAATGACTTGTATGTCAAACTGCAAAGCAGATTTAAATTATTATTCCATGTTAATCAATCACAGGTTTGGTTGCTGCAGCTTTGAAGTTCTGTTCAGGAAAGCTGTAGAAATGTATTTGAGATACCAGACATTAGGAACCAAATTTAGCTACACTGCATAAAATATCACTTGCATTTTTAATTGAGGAGGTTTTGAACTTGAGACTAAAAATACCTTCTAAATAGAGCTCAAAAGATGGAATAATATAAAACAGAGTATGAAAAAAATATTCCCTTTTACTGCATAACTTTTTAATTGTTCTTTCATGTCCCAAAATCAATTCAGTAAAAATTCTCTTACTCTTTCATTACAGTAAAATGCAATCTTAGCTCTCATGATGAATATGAAGTAGATTTTGCTAAACAAACCAATACACAGGAATAGCTTTTATAAACTTGGATACAGTGCTTCTGTGAAGCCCACTCAGCCACGCAGAAGAATCCATCATTGTCACCACATACAGTATTTCTACAGCTACATCAGTTCAGTCAAGAGACTGAGTCTGGACTAACTCTGTGACCTGCAGTGGCACACGTGTGAATGAAATGTGCATTCATTCCCATTGCTTAGTCTATATTCAAGCCAGTTCTGGATTCTTAATTACTTTCTAACACCTGGCATGTAATCTTCTCTTGCAAAGAATAAAAATTGCCTAGGCACATAACCCCAATGCCATTAGTTGTGCAAGTTTTGTTAGAAAACATAATTCAAAGCAAGTATAAGAGCTGCAAAATAAGAGAATTATATTTTGATAATTGTGAAGTTCTTTCCAGTTAATGTTTCCTGTTTACTAGCCTTTGCCATTATGGAGAGCTATTGTGGGTTGCCTAAAGCTGCCCCACACCAGCTGAGAGACAGCTGTCTTTTTTCAAGCAGAGGAACTAAATCCTGTGTCGAGGCTGCACTTACTTAAATCAGTAACTCAGCCAGGGATTCTTCATCCTTTAATAAATCCAGATTATTATTTCAGTTCACAGAATCTGAAAATCCTGAATAGATTTAGACATTTTCTTGTTGCTTTGAGACTAAGCCTTTAAAGCTGTAACCATAAAAGAGGAACGGACAGTCTGTTTGCTGTGAGGCAGGCAAGTAAGGTAGGTCATTTAAGAAAGATCAGCCATATATTTGTTTATCTGAACACTGAAACAAAACTGACACTCTGGAATATTATTAAAAGAAATGGAGATCTAGAGACCCATCTTACCCTTGCTTGCCCAAGGTAGTCCTCATCCAGTAAATACAGAGAGGTTTGTGGTACAATTCCACGCAGTAACCGGGATGCATGGAAATACCTCTGGAAACTTAACAGTCTTTTCACTTTTTTCTTGGTGCCGATTTCCCCTGAGAATGTAGTATCTGTGAAAAGCAATCAGTACAGAGACCATGAAACTCAAGATGAAGGATGACATTTTAAATTATTTAATAAGAGAAACAGCAAAAACTGTAAAATAGTGATACAAAAATCATAAAGTTCATGCTTCTTGCCAATCCACATGAAGGAGTGGTATTCAAATCTCTATACTCCAGCATAATATATTTGTTTATTTCTGAAAGGAAATATGTTCCATTAATCAGAGTACTAACGAGGGACTTGGAAGACCTGAGTTCAGTACACTGCCTGCCACAGACTTTAATGGGATCCAGGCTAAGTCACTGGAGGGGTGATACATGTGTAAATGGGATCCTAAATGACTAGGGAGAGTTAGGTATGGAAAAACTGCTCTTACTCTTCTGTGCCTCTGTTCCCTACCTATACAGTTGAAAATAGCACAACCTTGCTACCTCACTAGAGTGTCACTGGAATATATTAAAATTGTGTAGCACTAGCATATAAAGCGCTCTTGGATAGAAAACCAAAAAAGTGACACCAAAAGAGACCTCAAAGTATAGTTTGAAAGCACAAATGTATGACCCACTTTTGTAAAATGAAAGGAAAGAGAGAAAGAAATAAGAATACGTTAATAACCCTATTGTATTGGCTGCTGTCCTTCCTACATAATAAGGTAAATTATAAATGAAGAAAATATTTTAGTTCTACACTTAGGAAAGCAAGTATATTCAAGCAATACATGCATTTCTGGTTACACAACAGAATATGTTCTTTTCATTCAGTACCAGGATAATTCTAATTCCCTAATGCTGTATTAGGAGATTTTCATATAGGGCTAAATGTGATACAAAAAACAGGGTAGTTCTTATACAGTGATTAAATCAGTAATTAGAATAATTAAATTACCTTATCATTAGCAAGAATAATATGCAGGCTTCCTAAAATTGATAATGACTTAGGTAATTGCATCTGAACTTTTGACAGAACCTCACATGCACTTGTGATGTTTTCATTTTGCAGCCCGTAAAGTTTTTTTCCTGCAGTTTTGGAAAAAGGGAGGACAGAAACTAGGCAGTTGCTCAAAGGTAGTAAGATTTGACACAGTTTTATTTGCAAGAGGAACTTTGTAAGAAACTGAAGATTAAGCACTCCTTTTAGAGAACGGGTGCTGATTGCATGAGATAAGAAGTTGCACAGCAATTCACTGGATTTCAGCTTAAATAAGAGCTCAGGAAAAATATCCAGGGACTGAAGATGACTCTATTCTGCTATTTCTTTTTATGCAAAAATGCCGAGTGTTTGTTCTGCTGTGAAATTAAAATATCACTTTTATGCTGGTTTTATGAGTATTATTATTCTGAGAGGTTTTTCAGATAAGTCATTAGGGGTTTTTTGGATCATAGATGGTTCAGTGTTTGCTTTCAGCAACAGCAGACGTGTGAGCACCTTCTGTAGCAAGTTTCTTCCTTAAGTAATCCAACAGCTATGGAGTGGCACAAAGTCAGTAACAACAACAAAAAATACATACTTACACACCAAGTATCAATAATTAATGTATTTTCTTAGACCTTTAAGCCTTACACTTCTCATGGGCAGTCCAAAGACCTCACTAGGTTTTAATAATATAAAAGCACAAAATAATTCTATTGCAACTTGACAAGCCATGTGTTTTCAAGAATGCAAACAGTAACAATGTCACTACTGTACCAGCCTGAAGGCTGGATTTTCATTTATGGTACGCCAGCACCTGCCTTAAATCTCTCACACATTTTAAAAGCTGGAACAATTTCATGGCCTGTTGAAGGAGTGACTAATGTAGGTGCTAACAGTTACCCGTGACAGTGACATGTGGAAGAACTGGTAGACTTCTTTTTGCATTTATTTTCATTTATATAGCTAAGAAGTGGCTAGCATTCAGTTTAACTGCTGGATAGCAAAGCACTCTTAAAATTAATTCAGTTTTTAAACTTCCATCAGCTGTTTCTGGACTTCCCAACTTTCCCAATTCCATCTTTGCCCCTAAAGTGTCACTGCTTTCAGGTAACAAGTTTACATTTTAAAGTAGAGACGAGTTCCTTTTTGTACATTAAAAATTAGTAGTTGCTCCAACTAACTTTTGTCTAAGTTAATATCTGTTTTTTTCAGTTAAAGACAGATGACTGAAATTACCACCTATGTTCTCCTAAACTGTCTTTAAAACTCACATGTAGAGTTCCTGTGGATGATCTGAGGGTGAAGCTTTGGCCTGAGACCCAACAAGCAGCCATATGTTGGATTATGAAGAAGTGGTTATTTTATCCTTTGGATTACCACATTATTTCAGTAGCACAAATAATACTTATCAAACCCCCCCAAATCAGGTTGAAATAAATAATTTCTTATTGTGAAACGTATTTTCTGAATTGAACCATCAAACTGGCTGCCACTACTTTGTCACATTGCTCCATATGGTTATCACGGGTCTCAAATGAAATTAAATCCTCATCATACAGCACCTCTGGAATAGGACTTTCTGCTTCAGATGAGCACTGTATTGCAATATATTATGCAAAAAAAGATTATCCACAATAATCTGTTGCCCCGTATTTTCATTCATAAGGGAAGGAGTTCATAATAATGATAAAGAAGGGTGGGAAGCACAGTTTCAAAACTGGGCTTTTGACAGGACAGCGTGAATCCCACACTGCAGTCTATCCACATGCAAACTCTGGATGTTAAAGGACATAAAGTTAAAATCACATCCTTTGGGTCATTTCAGTAATAACTGATTTCTCTATGAATCACAGGACTTGTCAGATGAGTGCTATGACGCTTAACAGATTACTATGCCATCCACGATAATGTAATGGTGTCTTGGATAAAACTGGACTAAGACTCTGCCCACCTCCGAGCACAACACACCCCAAACTATTATAATCTCACCATAATTTTCTCTTTCCTCTCCCAAGATTAGTGTCAAACAAAAAAGAAATGCACATCCATATGAAGTTGAAAGAAAAAGGATGGTTAAAAAAGAAGAGCAAAAGGTGAAGCAGCTGAGAGTGAATGCTCAAATTCTATCCTGAGCTCAGCAGTCGCACCCGAATCTCCCAGCAGTGAAGAGCCATTCCTCACATATGGATCCACCAGCTGACACAAAATCAAGATGCAGTTTTAAGATGAAATTAAAGGTTTATGTAAATGACTTATATGCTGAACATACTGCTTCTTTATTGACAACTGTAAATTTCAATTTCAATGGTAAACATAAAATTTCAATGATGACACCTGATGTAAGTCATATAATGACTTTGAAACATAAAGAGTTATTGCTAGCTATTTCTAATTAGGTTAAATGGAATTACAAGTAAATGAATCAAAAATATCATTGCAGATATCACTGAACTTCAATCATGGAACTATGGGTGCTAAAACATATGCTACAGTATCTAGTTAAAGAACACAAGCTGCAAGGCTCACATGGGAAGGATTTAGTAATTACACGCAATTTAGAAATTAACATGGGAGACAAACAAGAATGGCTTTTGTTTATACTCTTAAAACTTCCCCTGAGAACTGTGTTTATCTTTAATCATCGTGGCAACTTCTGAATATTTTGTTTACCTAAAAGAAGCATCATCTGTGTCTCTCAAAAGATGTACATTCTCACATCCTGTGGAGTTACTGCCTAGCACAGTGGTTGGAGAATGCCTTTGTATACTCAATAAAGTTATTGTATGAATCATAAAGTTATTGTATAAATGACACACACATACACATATTGTATGAATTACATACACATTTACAGAAGTGTCCATACAAGCATTCCTCACAAAGCTTAACTTCTGCCTTCAAAAACACAGGCAGCTTGAGCTCACAACATATCTCCTGACACGTTTCAGCAGGCAGCAATAGTGGTTGCATTTTATCTTGGGTCGTTTGATATCCACATCATATATACACACACTATCAGAGTATGGATAATGTCTGGATACAGCACGTGGCCCTCAAGAGGTTAATAAGCTACAGGAATCAATGGTTGCCTTCTCTCTCTTTACAAAGTTCCTCCAGTTACACAGATCTGCTCACTTTATCGTGATCTATGGCTCACTACACCTCAACCTCTGTTATTTCAGGGA